>NW_017721197.1:0-41598 GCF_001865875.1 Lupinus angustifolius | reverse complement strand
CCAAGTTTTCTTTGATTTTTGTAGGAAATTGAATATTAAAGAATAAATTCAAAGATAGACAAGAATTCATGCCAAAATTGAAGACAAAAGCTCAAAATGAATTGCAAAAAGTAATCAAGTTAAAGCATGGCATGCTATGTGCTTAATTTGGTTACTTAGCCTTGAAGAAAGGTAGCTTACTTCGTCTGGAAGAAACCTAAGTTAAAGTAGGCCAAACAACTTACAAAAATCAAATGTTTACCTTAACTTAAAGAAAACAACCCAAAAATGCTAAGCAACCAACAAAAATCAAGTAACAAACCAAAGAAAAAAGGTTGTTTCACCATGAAGAAATCAAGCACAAAGTTGTCCAGCCAAGCCAAGCATCAGGCCAGGTCAGCCAAGCACCAGGCTAGTTCAGGCCAGACTAGTCAAGCACGAAACAGCAGGTCAGGTCAGTCAAGCACCAGACTAGGTCAACAAAGCATCAAACACCAGGCCAGACCAGTCAAGCACCAAGCACTAGGTCAGGTCAGCCAATCACTAGGCCAGGTTAGCCAAACACTAAGCACTAGGCCATGTCAGGCAAGCACCAGGCCAGGTCAGCTAAGCACCAAGTCAGGGCAGCCAAGTCCACTCCCAGTTGGGACCAAGTCAGCTAAGCTGCTCAAGCAGGCAGCTGAGCGTGGGACCAGGTCAGCCAAGCTGCTGAAGTAGGCAGTTGAGCGTGGACCAGGTCAGCCAAGCTACTCAAGCAAGCAGCTAAAGCATGGGACCAGGTCAGCTGAGCGCCTGGCCCACCAGAAAAATGATTGCTAGGTCAACTCATGGAACATCCTACTTTTTCTTTGCTGAAAGGCCAATAATATGACCTCGTGGATGACATAAGGCTATGACAAGAAGGAGGAGGTGTCACCATGCATGTAACCTAGCCCACGATAGGGGTCAAGTAGGGGCCAAAGTGGATCTTCATAGGGGCCAATGGTCAGCAGCTTAGCTGCCAAATAGGGCAGCTGAGCGCCCAACATCTTGGCCTATATAAAGGCATGAAATTCTCAATTCTAAGACATTGTACATTCTTTCTAAATTCCTCCTAGTATATTTTCCTTTCATTTTAGGTAGTTTTAAAGTAAGTTTTATAGTATTTATTTATAATTCAAGAGGAGATAGGAGAAGGCAAATGAGATGCAAAAATCAATTTTGTAATCTCATTTGTAACTCAAAGCATCCAATCCTTGGAAGGATGGCTCATGTTCCTAACAATTTTGTTTGAATGTTGGTTATGTGTTTCTACTTCTTCTTTTATTCTAAATTTGAATTATAATCATTCAAGTTGGTGCTTTGGTTAATTTTATTTATTTGAGAAGTTCTTAATGCTCTTTTTAGATTGATCACCTAAAAATGATTTCAAGTCATAAAAATTACTTGTCTCAAACACTTAATAAATAAACTAAGAAGTAGTTGTACTACTTAGTTTATTTGTCAAGTTAAGCATGCTTTTCTTAAGATCTTATATTCATTACTACTTCAATATTAGAGTAGCCAAGATTAGGGTGTGAGAACCTAGTCTCTTTGTGGACGTAATGTTGTTTAGTAATAAATATAAGTAATCATCATTCTACCATTTTAGGACATACACTAAAAGGAGGATTTCAGACCTTTGTGTTTGGAGTTAATCAAATTAAAACATAAGAACTTGTCTAAGTAGTTCAAATACACAAGAAGTTGAGAAATACTTTCATCATTCAAATGATCTTGTCTCCTCAAGAATTTGTTAATACTTAGTTTATGTTTCTTGTTAAGTGTTTATGTGCATATCAAATCAAATAAAAAACAACCAAAATATGTTCACCCATTATTTGTGCATTGACATATTCATATGATTCATTCTATTAGGCAATTCATTGTGGTTCGACATAACTCTATAAATTGTAAAATAATAAAGTGTTATCAATAAATTTATTTGTTGAAACACCTTTTAATATACAAAAGTGATGAAACTAACTTACTAACTTTTATTTATTGTTATTTACATTCCGCAATTTATTTATTCTTTAATACCAACCTTCTTTAAGGAAAAAGTTTGGTTTGTTAATAAAAAGAGCCTGAAAGGGAGTAAATAAATAAAAGTCACTTAACTTTATTATTCTTTTGTTCTTTATTTGTTTGTTTCTAACAACTAACTATTCATCACTTTTGTACATTAGAATACCATTAAACCAGTATTGGAGTTTATTCCACAAAACCAATTCAAAGGTACTTAATAATTATGTAATAGGGGATTGCTTCGATACCATTGTACCAGTGTTAGAATTTATTCTAACAAAGCCGAGATGAGGCAAAGAAGGAATAACTTATTCACATGATTATTAGAAGTAAGTTGTAACTGGAATATTCTTGAAACCACTATATCGGCGTTGAAATTTATTTCAACAAAGCCGAGATGGCGAACAAAGAATAAAATCGAGTTCACTTACTTAACCAAATAAAGAAAACACACCGAAGAGAAAATTCCTTTCAACAATATCCTAAAAATTCTTCTATAAATTATCTTACATCACAAGAAAAGTAACATGTGTTATAAAACGATACTTTGTTCATTAATGTTTTGTTTACAAGTGATATATATCACTTTCTTGTGGTATAAAAAGATTTGTAGAATAATACTTTGTTCACTATTACTTTGTTTACTAATGATTCGATATCATGAATCTTATCCAAAACCTTGCAAACCTCAGATTCCATAAAGTTTCCTGAAATTAAGGCTTCTTGATGCCACCATTGTCATCCTACACCAAAACAACATTGGTCCACTAAGTCTTTGTCATTTCGCCTATGGTCTCGTCTTTTATCATGCTTATCTTTACTATAGGATTAACTTGATTGAACACAAATCACTCTCATTATTTCTTACAAACTTGAGGTCTTAAACAAATCATTAAAGAAAGACTATAATAAAATTGTATAAAAATTATACAGGTAAGTAATGTCACTCCATAATTTAAGCAATGTCCAACTGACGAAAAACTGAAAAGAAAAAAGAAACAATAGTTTAGTAAAATAAAGGAATACGCTAGTCAAACTAGATCACAAAGGCAAGACGAAAAGATTAAAGAGTGGAGGTGGGAATGGGCTAGGACGAACCTAACCTTAATATGAATGGGTTTGATTTGTGTTCAAAGCATAGGTCTTATACATGACATGTTGGTTCGAGATAGGCCAAATTTTAAGATCTTGCCTCACCCATTTTAAGGTTTGACCTCACTCGTTTCAAGGTCTGGCATGACCTCATCTATTTTAAGGTAAGGCATAACCTACAAATATACTTAAAACATATTGGCATTAAATTTTTTAAATAAACTTCTACATCCAAATACGTTAATTAAAGGACAACATTGATAAGTAGGCCAATAAATAGTATCAACAAATAGGGGATTAAACATTTAAGTGTAAATATGTCATTAATTCTTCAAATGGAAATAGGTGAACAACATTCACCTCAAATACAAACATAAAAGATCTTATACCTTTAAGTTATCTTGAGAACATAACACCATATACAAATATAATATGTCTAAAATTTACTAATATTAAAAACATAAACTTTTGAAATAAAAAATATAAGAAAATAGAATAATATTAAATAGGTTGGCCTCATATGTCTAATTAATAGGCTATTTTTAATTTTGAATTTGTCATTTTAAAGCATATAAGCTTATAAAAAATTAATTGTGACCCTTTTATGAATATAGGCATGCCAATTCCTAGGCTCTTGTAGGCCAGCATGCTCCATTATCATCCCCATTAGATAGTAAGGGTGTCAAATAGGAACAAGCATCTTCTATGCTAAGAAGACTCTATCTTCAATGATGTTTTTACAATTAAATGATGTTTTTACAATTAAATGATGTATTTTGATTGTTTGGGATATCAATAAAGACATCAATGGAGATATGAGATATTCATTCGTCAAATAGTAGAATAACATGAATACATGGGTACTATTTTTATTCAAAGAAAAATGATATATTCTACAAATCCTACTACCTATATTATATGAAAAATAATAAGTATTATAAAGTGATATTTTTATTTATTAATAATTGATTACCAAATAATGTTATTTTTTTCTCGTGTAAATTTTTTTATAAGAGAATATATGATTACAGATTTATAGTCCATAAAGTTTCCTGAATTTAAGGATTCATGAATCATGATGTCACCATTGTCCTCCACTCCTCCTACACCAAAACAGCATTGGTCCACCAAGCATCTTTATCGTGCTTATCTTATATTTACTATAGGATTAAATTGCTTTTAAGACAAATCATTCTCATTATTGCTTACTAACTTCAGGTCCTAAATAGATGATTAAGAAAGCCCCTAATAAAGTTATATATAAAAATTATACAGGTAATCCAGAATTTAAGCAACACGAAAAAAGAAACAGAAAAAGAAACAATAATTCCAGGGCGAAGAAGAAAATGAAAATGAAATATAAGAATCACTGTGAAAGTGTGGTGATATCATGGCAACGAATTACATCAAGAGGATCCAATAACTATAACTATTATGATTATCATTATATTATGTAAGAACATTATTCTATTTTTTTTGGAAGGTGAAAATTTTATTAAAAAAAAACATATATACAATAAAAGAAACAGAACAAAACAACTCCAAAGCCTAAAACCTTTCCACAAGAAAAACTATAAAAAAATTAGAAACACCAAAATCTAAGATTACAACTATCGATAACATTCCAAGCAAGACTAACAAGCATAGTTATTATTATAATAAAAGGGAACAAAAGAGGTACCGAAGCAAAGAAAGTGCAGTTTTATGATAGAGCACACACAGAACAGCACTGCTTATATTGTTCCTACTACACAGTGGACATTTATAAATTAAAATAAGTCTATTACATGCAAAAGCGATTTACTTTTTTCTTCTCAATAAATTTGAAACCGCAAATTTGCTTCTAGATGGATCTTATTTAAGGGCTTTTAACTAAGGTAACCATCCTGCCACATAATTATTACTCATGCTTGGGCCTGCCGTTACCACTGATACTGGATCAGGTTGATATCTGCACTTGAACACTTTTCATTATTAGAAATAATATAATTTAAATCTAAATATAATTCAAATTTGTGCTAATCAAATCAGTTATATCCAATATGATCCCACATGATTCAGATAGGATATGACCCCTAACCATATTAAATTCCAAAATTTATGTACCATCATTATTTGTACAATTTTGCTAACCTACTCAAAGATTAGGATTCCTGGTATTATTTTTCTATATGTAAGAGAGACATACTCAAGAGAATTCTATTAGTGGATTCACACAATATAAAATAAATATTCTAATTAGAAATACAAACAAATATGAATAAAAAGAACTTAAGTCTAGTCTAATATATGTATGTTGTTATCCAAAGAACAAGACACGTGTTATAATTTTACCAATAATAAAAGTAAAACATTTTGAGATATATATTGTTTCTATTGAATACAAAACCACAAACGTTTATAAATACATAAGTTCTTTTCCACCAATTTACATTGTAAATGCTAAAATGTTTTCAATAATAATAACTATGCTGGTTGTAGAGTAGATGTTGACATGTAACATTGAAGAATTTTTTAACAGTCAAGATTTTCATTATTTTTTAATGAAATAATATTTTAAATTATCAAACCTCATTTCCTCTTTATATTTTAGCACTGAAGGTCCAATATTAAAGAAAATATGTAACAATGAGATATTTTGTAATAGTAGTGGTTCCCTTTCTACTAGCACATTTCCCCCATTAAGACCAAGACAGTTAGATTTGTCTCTCAAGCAACTACTCTACTAGTAAACCATTATGAGACACTTCGCATGACTAACTATTAATGATTGAGTTGAAGGAAGAGTGCGTACCCAATTTGCAATGTTGGTTCACACTCCATTTGATGAAAGAGGTGATCACCATGAACTTGACCTGGGTACCTGCCATATCCCATATCTTCAACACTGGGATTCAGTTGGAGTTGATTTATTTGATATCCATCCAACTGCTAATTAAACAACAATGTCACTAATACCCTCAATATATCTGATATTCAACACTTCATTAGGGTATTTAATTTCTCCATTCAAACATGAATTTCTTACAGCATTTTTATTTTTTCATCTAACGCTGATACTGATATGAGCATTATATATGATACATATCAAATACATCATATTTTTAAAAATGCACAATATAACACATCCTTATCTTTTTTATCACACTGCAAGTCTACTTGGCAAATTGAATGTTTTGTCGAAGTATAAGAAAAAATTAAGAGTATCACAAAGTTTCAAGAACATATTAGATTTATAATTTGTTTATGTTTTAAACAATAATTTTGATACTCTTGTGAATATATATTAATAAAGTATTAGAGAGTATAAATATTATATATTTGAATGATATTAATGTTTCGGTGCTTGATGTGATGTATCAATATTCTCCTCATAATTATTTTAAATCTATTACCAATATATCTTAGTACTATAATCCTAAACTTGAGGGATAATTTACTATCACATAGGTTGGTGAAATATTTCTTACTCTTTGTCTCAGAGATCTGTTTGCTTCATTTAGCAAGTGTTCCTACATTAAGTGATACCAATTTGATGAGCAAAAGAAGATAGCAAAAGGTGATAAAGGAAAGCAAAATTGTTCTCATACCTTTCGTTGAAGATCAGAGAGCTGATCCAGCATGAATTGGGTCTGTAGAGAAAACAAACTTGAAAAGTAAAATGCTTGCACTTGCACAATCATATGAAGCCAATGTAACAGTGTCTTTAGTTAGAGATTATACTTTTTTGAATATTGAAAGATATATATGTAGAATTGCATACCCTAGTCTCTTCTCTTATCGCTAATCTAATAGAAGAGGAAAACCAATTTGCAAGCATGCATATTCATTTTTCCACATTACTAAACTTTTAGTATTAATAACTATATTCCCAGAAAATCATAGGATATGTTAGAACAAAAAGAGAAATGAATGAAGACAGATTCACAGATTGAGAGAAAGAGAGAATGAGAGGAATGAATTTTCTTCATTGAAGAATTGAATATATGAGTGTTAGTTATCAACTATAAATCACAAGTCTATTTATAGTAATCTACAAACTACTTAACTAACAAAACTGAATTTTGAATTACAATTGTAACACCTCGATGATTCAAATTCAGCAACTACAACTATAAACAACAATAACAACGAAAATCAATCTTTCAAGTTGTGAATTCCAATCTTCTTCCTCAATTCTTTAAATCTATCCATCTTCAATGGCTTTGTCATGATGTCTGCCAATTGAGCTTCGATTTTGCAATAAACAAGCTTGATTCTCCCTTCTGCTACTTGGTGTCTTAAGAAATGATACTTAGTCTCAATGTGTTTACTCCTACCATGAGAAACAGGATTCTTTGGCAAATCAATGGTTGATTTGTTGTCTACAAGTAGTTCCATAGCAGCTTCACTTTCTATGCCCAATTCTAGTAACAGAGAGCAAATCCATAGAGCCTTACAAGCAGTGTGACAAGTTGCAATGTATTCAGCTTCACAGGTTGAGAGAGCCACTACCCTTTGCTTCTTCGAGCACAATGAAATTGGAGCTCCAGCTATCATAAAGACATACCCCATGGTGCTTTTTCTGTCCATCACCACACCAATCCGAGTTAGAGTAGGCCACAAGTTGTGAGCTAATCTTCTCATCTTGGTGTGGGAATACTATTTCAAAGTCTAGAGTTCCTCTTAGGTATCTTAGAATCCTTTTGACTACTATCATGTGTGATTGTCTTGGATCACTCATGAACTTGCTAATCATGCCTACATTGAAGGAGATTTCTGGTCTAGAGTGACAAATGTACCTTAAGCTTCCCACAATTTGCCTGAATAGAGTTGCATCAACAATGGCTTCACCTCACATTAGTCTAGCTTCAAATTCATTTTTGCTGGTGTTTCTAAAGTGTTGCAGTTCAACATATTGAATTTGGTTAGGATCTCAAGCCGGTACTTTCTTTGATGGATGAATAACCCTTTTCAGTGTATTGAAACTCAAGACCAAGAAAGAATAAGAGCAGGCCTAGATCAGTCATCTCAAATTCACCTTTTAGGCTGCTCTTTAGGACTTCTATCCCCTTTGAGTTACTCCCTATTATTAGAAGGTCATCCACATATAGGCAAATAAAAAAAGCTCCACTATTTTGATCTAAATATTTGATGTACATGCCATACTCTATTGAACATTTCTGGAATCATGAGTCAGAGAGGAACTGTCAATCCTCTTGTTCCATACTCTAGGTGCTTATTTTAACCCATAAAGTTCTTTCTTTAGTCTTAATACCTGGACCATTGAGGAAAGTTGACTTCACATCTAATTCACATAATCTCCACTTCTTCCAGCTAGCTAGAGCCGCCATGATTCTTACCGTTTCCAGTTTAACAACTAGTGCAAACACTTTAGAGTAGTCAAGTCCCTCCTTTTGTATAAAACCCTTTGCAACTAATCTTGCTTTGTGCTTTGCAATTGTTTCATCTAGTTTTAACTTGACCTTATAGATCCACTTGACTGCTATTGGTACCTTCTTAGTAGGCAAGGTGACCAATTCCCAAGTGTCATTCTTCTCTATAGACTTGATCTCTTCCAACATTGCTTCTCTTCAAGTGCTGCTTGAAATTGCTTCTTCAAACCTTACTGTTCAGCATAAGCCAATAGAGCTAGATGTTGCCCTAGATCTCCTTTTGAGTTAATTGCATCATCTGAGTAGAGCTAAAAGTCTCTCATCCTATAAAGGGATGATCTGTGTCTTTGTGGTCTTTCACCAGCTTCATGAGATGTCTCTGCAATTGTGTCTAGCACCTCTTATTCTCTTTATAACTCATCATTTTTCCAATCCAATTGCAGAGTTGTTACTTCGGTGATTTTGTCTTGAGACCACTTCCATGATTCACCTTCTTCAATGTGTAGATCTCTACTAAACATAACTTGATTGTTTGTAGGATTGTATAGTTTGTATGAGCCAGTAGAGTTGTAGCCAACAAGGATCATAGGTTCACTCTTGTTGTCAAGCTTCTTTCTTCTTTGGTCTGGAATGTGAGTGTAGCAAAGTGAGCCAAACACTCTTAGATGTCTTATTGAAGGCTTTATTCCAGACCACGCTTCTTCAGGTACTAGTGAGTCTAGTTTCTTTGTTGGACATTTTTTGAGGACAAACACAACTGTGGTGGCAGCCTCACCTAGAAGTTGTGTGGTAGGTTCTTTGTCTTCAACATACTCCTAACCATGTTGAGTATTGTCTTATTTCTCCTCTCTGCAACTTCATTGTGTTGAGGTGTATAGGGGGCAATTACCTCATGCACAATGCCTTGATTCTTGCATAATTCTGAAAAATGCTCCTGATATGAAGTCACCACCTCCATCTGTTCTAAGGATCTTAATGTTCTTGTATGACTGCTTTTCCACCAGTTTCTTAAACTCCTTGAATATTGAAAGAACTTCAATTTTGAATTTGATGAGATAAATCCACAATTTTCTGCTTTGTTCATCTACAAAAGTTATAAAGTATTTACTGCCTCCTAGTGTTGGAACATCAAATGGCCCACACATATCTGAGTAGACAACTTGTAGCAGGTCCTTGGCTCTAGAGGCATTGTGGTTGCTGAATGAATTTCGTGGTTGTTTGCTGATGAGACAACTCTCACACACCTTCTTTGGAATCTGTATTGAAGGCAAGCCTAGAACCATATCTTTGGATCTGAGTGAGCTCAAATCTCTGAAGTTCAAGTGACCAAATCTTAAGTGACATAACCAATAATCTTCACTAACCATGGCAGATAGACATTGAGACTCCACATTTTCATGACTAGCCTTTTTCTCTGATCATAGATCTCCAATGATCCATTGAGTAATTCCATTGAAAATCCTTTCTCCAATAGTTGTCCCATACTTATTGGGTTGTTTTCCATATTTGATACATAAAGTACATCAGTGATTAATGCTTGATTCTCATCCTTCTTGTTGATCAAGACATCACATGTAGCCTCAGCTTGGATCATCCTGTTATCAGCAAATCTAACAATATTTTTTCCTTTCTCATCAAAATTAACTAACCAATTTCTATGTCCAGTCATATGGCTTGAGCAGCCAGAATCAACATACCAAAAGTCATTGTTCTTACTAACCTTACTTGTGACCATCATGAGTAGGAGAGGCTGGTCATTATTTTCTGCCTCAATCTCTTCCTTAGCCATATGTGCTTCATCATGTTGTTTGCTTTTATTGTCATCTTGTGTAGATGGTGACTTGCATTCAATTGAAAATTGGCCAATCTTGCCATAATTGAAGCACCTCTTTCTATCAACTGTTTTCCTTCCTCCTCGCCGATGACTTAGGCCACCTCTTCTTAATGAGCTTTCTGGTTTGTCATGATCATATCTTTCTTGATCTCTATTTTGGAAGTTTTTGTGACTTGCACCTCTGAAACTCCCTTTGCCCTTTCCTCTGAATCAATTCCCTTCCTCCATAACTCATTATGCCTGTGATTTGTATCTGCAGAGCTTGATCCACAGATCTTTCATTTGATCTTTTAATGAGTCTCTGCTCATGTGCCTCAAGTGATCCTTAAAGATCTTCTATCTTCAACACCTCTAAGTTCTTGGATTCCTCTATTGCCACTATAATGTGGTCAAAGTTAGGGGTGAGTATGCACAATATATTTTCAACCACTAATTGATCAGTGATTTTATCTCCACAAGCCTTCATAGCATTCATATATGTCACAATTCTGTTGAAGAACTGACCCACCTTCTCATTTGCATCAATTTGTATTGTCTTCTAAGAGTTTGCAATATTCCTTTCTCCAATTGTTCAGCTCCTTGGTTGCAGGCTTCAAGAATCAGCTATGCTTCCTTTAAGTTGGTTGCACTAGAGATTTTTTTTAAAGTGTGCTTCATCCACACACTGATACAAGAGAAACATAGCCTTACAATCCTTCTTCTTGTTCTCCTTGTATATTCTTCTGTGTTCATCTGATGCTCCTTCATCAAGAGCGGAATAGCCCTATTCTACAATCTCATCAACATCTTGGTACCCCATAATTGCCTTCATTTGTACCTTCCACCGTTTCCAATTCTTGCCATCAAGATTTGGAAGGTTTGTTGGGAAATTTGTTCCACTCGGTCGCATAGTTCTTTTCTGAATGTTTTGAGTTTAATGAAGGTTTCTTTGTTGATCTTGAACCTAAGCTCTTGATACCAGTTTGTTAGAACAAAGAAAAATGAATGAATACAAATTGAGAGATTGAGAGAAAGAAAGAATGAGAGGAATGAGTTTTCTTCCTTGAAGAATTGAATATATGAGTTTTAGTTATCAACTATAAATGACAAGTCTATTTATAATAACTTACTAACTACTTAACTAACAAAACTGAATTTTGAATTACAATTCTAACACGATAGTTGGTGAAAAGAAAAAGGATATTCTCAAACTCTTACTCATATCTCTTCTTACAATCACTTTATAAATCATTAGATTTGTGCTTTGAGTACAAGAATATATAAATGATGAATGGAGTGATTCAAATTGCAGATCGCATCAAATGATGTGACTTAATATTGCGGTTGTGGTGATCATGCAACCGCATCATACCATAATTGTAGTGTGATACTGAATCATAATGATATAGTCGCATTGGGTATAGTACAACCGCATTAGACCGCATGTGGACTGCAAAGACCATTTTTAGGCCCATCAGATCACATCAAATTAAAAAGATCACAAACTAATTCACACTATTGCAATGATCACAATCATAATAACCATAAATTTGAATGCAACCACAATTTTAAATACGAGATCAATGGTTAATGTAGTTGGGAAATGGGATGCCAAAAAAAGAGTATAAGAATTAAGTAGATTATAATATTATATTATCCTGGATAATATGGTAATTGAGAAAGATTGGAAACTTGGTACCCTTGTTGATCTGATTTGCTTCAAGGAAGAATCTAGCTGCCTTTCAAGTGACTCGAGCTCTTTGCTGCTAAGAGGACCAAGGTCTTCTCCCATAAGGTTCCTAAGAGGGGGAACAGTTAAATACATAAGTGAAATTGTCCCAGCCATATATACATGAATGGTTAAATAGGACATCAATATATACCTTTGGGACCTTTGGAGGGCTTCATAACGTGCCTTTAACTTCAAGTATTCCTGTTGACTACTTAACTCCTACAGTAGTCATGCCACCAAAATCAATGACATATTTAAGGGAAGACAAAACTATACAACACATTATATATTAAGGGTGTCCCAAACCAGTGAAAAAATTTCATTCATTTAAAAAGAAAAATTACCAAAATAGAAATTAATATTTTAATATTATTTTATAAAGTTTAATTGATTCAAGATATGAGGATAGAAAAATTATGAAACAGAGGATCCTCGTCCATATAAATGTCCATAAAGAAGAGAATCATATCAAGTGTTTCTAAATTTCAAGTCTGCATTCTAAAATTTTCACTTATGCGTTGAACTTGGGTGGTTGATCTTATTCTAATAAACTTATCTTTTTCTTGGATATATGATCGAGAGCCTTTTACAAAATTTAATTTTGTTAATAAATAAATTGGTGTCTAAGCTTTTTTTATTACCATTAATGCATTCTATTCAAAATTTTCTTATGTTTTTTTTCTGGCTAGCTACATTTAATAATGTTCCTCTCTCTCCGGTAGGGGTGAGCATGGGTCAGATCGGGACAGGTTGGGACGCGTTAAGGCTTGTCTTTAGCCGACCCTAAAAATTGATTGGGTCACTTTTTTGAACTCGGACCTGACCCTAAACCCGAAGCTAACCCGACCCTAAATAGTGACTGGATTAGCCTTTAAACCCGATCCGACCCTAGACCTGATTAAATATAATGTATACTCTTTCTAGATAAAGACTTCTCCATATTATTTATTATTATAAATATGTAGTTTTGATATATAAAACCATATATGTGATATATATTATTATTAAGAGTAAATTAAACTGACACCCCTTGAGTTTTAGTGAAATTACACAAATCATCTCTCACTTTTCTAAACTTACACAAACCTCCCATAGTTTTGTACTTTCATTACATGACCACCCCTGTGTAAGAAATAAGTGTAATCTTTTAAACAAATAAAGAAATATTGTTTAAATCACTCTTATAATGTAGTGTAACGAACCAAAAATAATAAAGATATATTGATTTGTATATTATTTAGACTTGTCTACACAATATATCATGTTTTGTTTAACTTAATTGCATTTATCACATTTTTTGTTTAAAAAATTACACTTATTTATTATATAGGGGTGGTCAGTGTAATGAAAGTATAAAACTAGGGGAGGTTTGTGTAAGTTTAGAAAAGTGAGGGGTGATTTGTGTAATTTCACTAAAACTCAGGAGGTGTCAATGTAATTTACTCTATTATTAATCATGTATATATTATGAAAAAATTAAAGAATAAATGATACTTTCGACCAAAAGGGTATCACGACACTATATACATTTGAGTAGAAACACATACAAACATAATGAGCAAGTGACCCTGGGATGGGTCGGGTCATGATTTGTCCCTACCCGACCATAAATATTAACTGGGTCTATTTTTTGAACCTGGACTCGGCCCTAGACTCGATCAGACCCGACCCTATTCGGACCCGATCATAATCGGGCCGTGCCGGGTGAGCGGATAGGGCCGGGTCCTGCTCACCCCTATTCTCCCGTACTACAAAAATAATTGAAAAAATAATATAACAAAATACTTTTATCTTTTTATATGTAATAAAATAATACTTTTTATTATTGAAAATAAAAGAAAAAAATAAGTATTGATTTCTACTACTGGAGTGAGTAGGAGGGTCCTTATTCTATTCTATATATAATCCATTTAGTTTTAGTTGTCATCAATCCTGAGCATTAAAGTTTTTAGTAGTCGGGGTGAGTAGAAAATTGATCAGAACATGTGTGATACACATCAAAATAATTGAATAAGTAACTAATGATTACTGAACTTCTAATTAAATACGTCAAAGTTCATCATTAAAGAATGAAAGACATCAAATCTTATAGTATTAAAGATTTTTTGTTGTTGCTGAATAGGATCTTCTAGTAAGAATATGTGATGTGTTCCAATTCAAAAAGTGAAGATGACACAATTCTTGCGAACAGTAAACAAGCAACCCATGCATAAGAATGGAAAAGGGAGTCTTTATCCCATATGATAATGTTTCAACTAACTAAGTTAATTTGAAAATTGGAGACTCACAATAAAAGTGGAGAGTCACACAGCTTTCATAAATTATTAAATTATATTTTTCTATGCAATTGTTAAGCTACACATGATATATATTTAGATCAATATATCCATATTGATGACAAGAATAAGGCATATTTAAGGCTGACCTTAAATTCTACATACATGCATCTAGGTACTATATGCATGAACTTAGGAACTAGAAACAAATGTTGTCCAATGCACAAGGCTCAATAAATATGCAATGTCTTACTCTTATAAGTGAAGATCAACTGTTACCAGAATTTGAGAACACAACTTTCATATCATAAGACAAGTAATATTACTATTGTGTCGAGACTCACCCTCAACTTAGGAACTACAATTTAACTAAATAAAAACATGATTCTGAATAACCAAACTATAAACCCCATTTCGTTTATCAAAGAGGTAAATGCAAATGTATGACGCCTAACAAGCAAAAAAAGACCAGAATATAATCTGATCAGAAAACCTTTCCAAATTCTCTATGCATTATACTATAGTAAAGGGCAGCCTAGTGCATGAGGCTCTCACCTAATGGGGTTTGAAGAATGTATACAAATGTAGTCTTATGGATTTAAACCCACGACCTTCATGTCACAAGGTAAACAACCTTATGGTTACACCGAGAAATGTAGCATCAAATCTTCAATTGGTCACCCTGTGTTATCTTAAAACCAAAATGATCGAAGGCAAATGACTTTCAGAATCCATGTCAATAATTTTTTAAATCATTAGAAAATGTTTAACATGAAAAATGAATTTAAGAAAAATTATATTGGTTTCATTAAGTATAGGTAAAGGTGGGCCAAAAATTCCACAAAATCAATGTATCTTGATAGAAATATCACCAATAGTCCAATACTATGGTCCAGTATAGAGATTTGTATAAGCAAGAATCATGAGGTGCTAGTACAGCTGCAGCAACCTTTTGGGTGAAAGATGAGCTACATGCAACAGAATATTAAAGAAAACTTTGACATTTATATTAAAAAAATCATGTCAGCAAAGGATGTGAAGCTTTTTGTGTTCAGATTTCAATAACAAGTATATCATTTTCTTGTGTTTGTTCAAAGTCACAAAATGCAGCTTTCTCATGGATAGCATGTTACGGTAAACCTAAGTTCTTAACGTTTTGGATATGAGTAAATTAGTAGTATAAAAAGACTTAACTCTGCAGAAAAACTAGCTCATAACAGAAACTATTTATGCCGTTATAAAAGACTAAGATTGAAATTTTCATTTGTCACATGACTTTGATACTTAACAATATAAGTTTTATCGGTAATTTTGGATAAAAAAACATTAAAATGTTTTATTACAAAGACAAAGCCCTAGTTCAAAACGTTGGAGTCCTTGATAGGTAATTAGGTATTCATTCCTCCCTTCATCATATTTTTTGTTTATTTCCTTGAAATATTCTTCTAGCTAGATCTATTAATTCCTGCACTAAAACTATGAGTAAAAATATGCAGCAAGAGGCAAAACCCAAGGTAATTAAGGGTTAAAAATTAAAAAGAAATTTCTGGTGATCGAATTAGGCAAGTTAAATGCACAAGTAATAATGTAATTAAAATGTAGTGATACGGGATTAATTATTCACCGTTACCAAGGCTTCCCGTGTAGACACATTAGCCTCTGGGGCTCCATAGTTACATTTTTGGTACCTCTCTAGCGTCTTCAGCATGCTGCAAGTTTATAAAGAAAATATTTCTATTAATTATTACAAACGGATACAAAATAAATTAATTAAAATTATATTCTATAACAACAACCGAACCTTATTCTCATTAGATTGGGTTTGATACATAAACCAAACGACATTATAATTTTTGTTATAAATATGTTATCTCAAATTCCTCTGTACGACTTTTATTCCTAATCCTTTATTCTGTAACCAGTACAATCATCTAACACAATATTCTTTAAAATAACATTATATGATATGCATAAAATAACACTCTACAAACATAAATTTTAGAAAATGAAGAATAATAACACTTTTTTCTATAAACAACAAGGCTACCAAAAAAACCAAGAGCTAGAAACATCTTCTGTGTTGTAGGAATAAGGAAAATATTTTGTGAACAACTATATGTGACTACAGCTTTCAAATAATTTTTTATAATACTTTAGTTTAAATATTTTGCATTATAAAGAATAATAAGCTAAGTTATCAGAAAATATGTTTCAATTACTTTCAACATAGTTTTTTGGTCTAGGAAAAATGTATGGTCATTTGGAAAGTTGTAAACAAGAAGAAAAAAGTAGTACGAGAGAAGTCAGTATTCTCTTTAGGGAAATTATAAAAAATCATCAAATGACATCTCTGAATCTCTTGACCAAGACTGAGGATCTCTTATGAAACAGTTTCATTTTTCCTTAGATATAAGTAGTACTAATCAAAAGGCTTTCAATTACTCAAATATCAATTTTATTTTACCATAAAAAGAGTTAGCAAAATTAATTAATAGTATCATAAAGGGGCATATAGTAAAAAATCAATTATGTATTATACCATTTTGATATATGATGAAGTAGATCATTTATGTATTGTAGAGTGCTCCTTTTAACCCAGAATTAAACGCATGGAACATGTCAATATTAACAGATCTGAAGGGATCATAATTTTATCCGGAAGAGAATACACTAACAGCAAAAAAAAGGAGCAGCTTTGTAAGAAGCAAATTTGAAGTGATTGAAAAACATTTATGGATGGAAGAGGAGATATAGGTCAAGTTTGATTTAACAAAATGCCTCTATCAAATCATGAAATGATAAATTGAAAACATGTGTAGTGTATGTCAGAATTAACATTGAGAATTGTAATCAAGCAATAAAAGGATGAGTAGTCGATAGCAAAAGAAAATGAAAAAATACCCCATTTTGCTCTTTGGTATATGGTTATGAATCAGAGACAAAACTTCAGGTAATTAAGGGCTTCACCAAAAAAGAAAACCCAAAATTAAAATGTAAAATAATGAAGTAAAACAAAATGGAAAGCTAAAAATAGGAGGAGAGAAGAAAAGATAACTACATATGCAGAGAAAAAACAAACTATTTAGAAATATAAAACAAACCCCAGACCCATATTTATTTTTTGAAAAAAATGAGACAAGGGTTATGTTGTTTGAGTGATTGTTTCAACGATGAAACCAAAAGCAGACTAAGTTGTAAGACTTCAAATGGAAGAAAATAATTGATTTTATGTGAAACACTTAATTACACAGAAAAGAGTCCTGACCCAGAGACTCAAATTTTACTTTTTCAAAAAGCTTTTGAACCACGTCTGTTTCAAACGCAAATGAAGAAAAAAAATATGGAAAATTCAGATACTAGGTGGTAACCCAAAAGGGGGAAAGAAAGAAAAATCTAAAGCCTTGAAACATTGAACAAAAAAATAAATAGAGTCACTACAATACAATATTACAATTACAATACAATACGATATAACAGTGATAAGCTTCTATTGTTTTATATATAAGTGTATATAGTTTTGGGTTTATATTGTTTCCAGTTGCAGATCTAACATCAATATGAACTCAGAAATACTCAACTTGCTAAAAACGCTAAGACATTCACAGAAACGGAAAAAACTCTAACAGTGAAAAAAGAAAATCAACTTTTTTCATGTTTTCTTAAACCAAAATATAAAAAATAAAAACTTTGGATATAATTATCATAAGCTAGCAAAGGCTACCTAGTTGTAACAAAGGGTGTGAGACTTAGAGATCTTGGAAGTTGGAATCAAAATAAAAACCATATATATGTAAAACAAACAAAAAGAACTCATATTAGAATTTAGAAGTAAGAAAAAGGTATAAGTATAGAAAGAAAGAAAGATTATTTTACTTTATTTTATGTTTTGCTTATTTAGGGTGTTGAAATTTTATTGTTGATATAATGTGATTTTTGCATTTTATTGAATACCTTGAGCTGCTGCAAAACTCGTATAGCTTTCCTCTATTGGAGAAGATGATGAGAGCAACCTCAGCATCACAAAGAACTGAAAGTTCATAAGCTTTCTTCAAAAGCCCATTCCTTCGTTTTGCAAAGGTCACTTGCCTGTTGATCTTGTTCTCAATTCTCTTCAACTCAACTCTCCCCCTTCCCATGTCTCTCTCTTCCTTAACCTCCTCTGTCTTACACTCTAATATCCAATCACAATAAATAAATAAATATATATATATATATATAACACTACGGAAAATTTGTCTTATACATATGGTCTGATATGGACACTTATAGTATCAATTAATAATAAAACCATATGTATAAATATAATATATCTATAGACATAAAATAAATTATATATATAAGTATAATATAGCCACGAATGATTAAAACGGTAATTATATGTTTTAACTATAATTTTAAAACTATGGGTGTAGATTAGATATAGCTAATGATGTTTACTTTCATCACCATATAATAATTTCTTTTGTTATCAAAAATAAAAATTCAACAACACAATACAGGTTTTTATGTAAGTTATTAGATTTTATGTTATTTGACATTTCTTATATTATTATTACACAGATTTATTTTTATACCTAACAGTGGACGTGGTACACAATAGGTTGAACTTGATATGCAATACATAGGTTAAATGAAAAGATTTCTGGATTATCTCGGTGTGAACTATGTGTATTTTAAAGAACAAAAAATTGAAAAGAAAAGGTAATATTGTAATTCTAATGTTTTCTTTCATTTGCTTAAGGATCCGAGCAAAACAATTTTTATCAAGCCCTAATACAAACTCTAAAATCAAAGCTTTCTTTCTCTCTCTACCTGTCTTTTTCTCTCAGCTATCACTCTGTGTGGTGTTTGACACACTGCTAACTCGATGAAAAGGACATGAGGTAAAGAAATTAAAGTTAAAACCTATGCTATGTAAATTTGTAATGTTTGTGGTGGGTTAAGTAGTTTTCTGCTACACGTTAAGTTAACTGAATTAACAAGATAAATTGGTTGGTGCATTTGTGAATTTTCTGATTAAAACATTAAAGTGTGGCTTGGATTAAGTTCAAAATTATGTATTGATAAATAAGTCTTATAGAAGTTCAATTTAAATTAAATTCTTGTTGGTATTAATAAAAACTTATTCTTGTTGAAATTAATGTTTTTTCTTAGTAAAAACTCAAACATAATTGTTTATTGGTATGGTTTAAGTATAGCTCTTCTTATATGATAACTTCATTATTTGAAGATTAGCCCTCAATTGAGGGTGATGGTTAGATAAAAACCCTTTAAAAAGTGATGTTTACAATATTTGAACTTTTTATTTAAAGATATAAAGTTTGTCTAGAGACATTTCCACTACATCCATGATCATTTAATGGTAGCACGTGCTGCCAAATTTTGTTTGAGAATAAATAAAAATGCATTATTTGTCAACAATTTTATGTTTCGTCAATGGATTTTATTCATTTAATTCTATAAATTTTGAATTCTTTTTATTATAACCATTTTATCAAATCTTATATACCCATCAATTTAAAATAAATAGTTTAGCTAAATTGGGTCTCGATTATTCACCTTAGAGTAGGTCCCACGGCTTAAACAAGATTTACAAACCACAAATTATACACTAACATAATCCTCATATTGATAATTGGGATTCATACTCATACTGTTATAGAGGATGAGCCAAATTCTTATATCAATTGCATCAACCTTCATTTGCTACATACACCATTTACTTTCAAATTTGGATAATATTATTAGAAAATGACCTTATGTATAATGTAGGCAACCCAAAAGTGATTGATTTTAACGAAAGTGAAGTATATCCTTCAGCAAACGTACCTGGGAAATCAAAGTTTGAAATTTGGGGTCACAATTTTGGAACTGTTTCCTTTAACTATCAACCTATCAACCATTGACTTAGGGTTAACTTGAAATCTATTCATATATATATATATGTATATAAATATGTAAATCAGACAATTAGGTGTATTGACTCAAATTATTTAGACAAAAATATTATTTTGCGCCTTAAAGTAATTGTTTGTCTCATTTTAATCGTGTTAATTTCATCTAGTTTTGGTCCCTCAAGTTGTTCATCGTTTATATCAATGGTCGATCCTAACGTTAGTTTTAACCTAACACTGCTATAATATTCTACTAAAACAATATTGTTTTAGTAGATCTAACACAATATTCCAATGGTGTTAGGTAAAACACCAACGTTAAAACTAACATTGAAATTAATGGTGCAAACAGAAATAAATTTGAGGCATCAAAGTAAGACAATTAATTATAACAAACTAAATAAAGCCAACATGTGGTAACAAACTAAATAGAGCCAGATGCTCAAGGAATGATGATAAAAAGTCTATTTTCAAAAGTGGTGTATTCAATTAATTCAAAATTTACATTTTAATTAAAAATGTGTATTTTAATTTCTTAATTAGTCGTGGATTAAGAGGAATTAAATAATATTACAATCTACCAGTTAGAGAGTGAAACATAATTGAGTACATACTCTTAATTTTGTACCATGTGAATTTTATAAGATTGATTTCAAAATAGTTATGTTGTCAAATAAGTCTCTTAGTATTTTAAAACATCATTATATTAATAATTTTATGGCCTAGTTGGTTGTATTTTAAATTTTAACATAACACTTATGGTTACAATGTCATATTTCTGCGTAAAATGATTTATAGGAACTGATATTTTTAAAAAAATCATGAAATTTAGTTTATACTAAATAATAACGTTTTGGCACTCATCATATGAGTCAAAAGTGGAATTGAATCCAACGGTGGCAAAAGGTATAGGAAGAGAAGCGTGGGGTGATGATAATGGAAAACTTGAAGAATAGTGGTAGATACCTTAAAAGGAAAAGGGGTTGGTAATGATAAAGAGATATAGGGTCATAATAGAAGTGCTACGTGTCTAAAGATGAAACTATTGTATTTACCCAAATACCCCTACACCCACTTTATAGATCCTACTATCCAATTTCTTGATCAATTTTTAAAAACAAAATCACCACTTAATTAATTGAAAGGTTTAGTTTTTTTTTCTTCAAACAAAATTTAGGAAAATGCTGACACTGTCTTAACATGCACAACTTGTTTTCTCTGTAGAAGTGATTAATACTTAACATTGGTAATGAAAATTTCAATGTAAAGGAAAATCTATCTTTTTTGTTTATGATAACAACATAACAGCGTATTGTTTCTAAGATAAATGAAAGAGTTGATATAATGGCAAAAAAATAAAAAATGTAAAAACATTATCAATACTGTCGATTAAACTTATAGCCACCATGTACATACTGATTTCCCCGTTCTCTTGATCCTTCACCATGAATGGAGATTTGTTACTTACTTCATATCTCATATGTCTGTTACAAATTAATAATAATGAATCAAAATAATAAAAATAAAACTTTAGAATTAATTTATATAACATGTTTTAATTTGTATGGCATAATTTCATTGCTGTAGAAAAGATTGGGACAGTACAATTCTTTTCCATTTGCCATTATATAAGTTGGACTAAAAATGATACACCTAATAGTGTAATTATTGCAAAACCTAGCTTCTTTACCAACTCATGCTTGTTTCAATTTTCATTTTGATTTGGACAACTAGTCTTATTTTCTAGGGTTAAAAAATAATAGAAAATTATACTCTAGTTTGTCATGATGATATGCGCGCATAACTCCTATATCATATATTGCGAAATGTAAGAGAAAAAAATTATTGTATTATTCATTCTAAAATCTTCAGTTACAGAAAACAGAAACCTAAAGAAGTATTTATACATTTGCTTAACAAAGAGAATAACTACTTTAACTAACTTTGTAATTGCTTTAACTAACTCTGTAAACAAACTATAATCGATGGACGTTTTAACGTTTTTGACTTAATCAATATCCCCCTCAAGTTAGAGAATAAAGATTGATTATTACCAGCTTGCGAAGAAGATAATAAAAGGGAGTAGGATCCAATGCCTTGGTGAATATGTCACTTAATTGTTCAGCAGAAACAATAGGCAGAAGATGGAAGAGTTTGGCATGTAATCTTTCTCGGACCACATGACAATCAATGTTAATGTGTTTAGTCCTCTCATGAAAAACAGAGTTGGAAGCAACGTGTCGTGCAAAATCATTACCACAGTATAGAAGAACAGGGGCAATGAAGTTTATATGAAAATTATTAAGAAGATAAGTGAGTCATTGAAGTTCAGATGCAATGGCAGCTAGAGCTTTGTACTCTACTTCTGAAGAGGATCTCACAACTGTTGTTCGCTTCTTTGTTCTCCATGAAACTAAAGAATCACCAAGGAAAGCACAATGTCCTGAAATAGACTTTCTGGAGTCAAGGCAAACTCCCTAATCAAAATCACTGAAAGCCTTGAGTTGTATGTAAGACTAAGATACCATCGGAGAAATTATGCATAAAATTAACAAGTAAAAAATCAAGAGATAAAGGAGAAGAGAGTACACCGAGATTTTTATACTGGTTCACCTTCTTGTCCACCAAAGGCTACGTCTAGTACTCTTGCAGCACAAGACATTTCTTCACTAATTATTATAAGTTGTAATTACAATATCTCACCTCGAGACCTCTATGTACCTTACACACTCACTAATACTTATGTCACTCTTGGAAAATACCTTTTCCAAGTGACTCTATCCCATTTCTTATCACACCCTTGTGAAAGAAAGATTTCTGCAATGTCAATGAAGAATTTACAACAATGGCATGATTGCCTTTACAAGTTTGGAATGTAATATCACTTGCAATCTGATAACTCTTTCTATACTAAGTAATAACGCTCTTATATGTTTGTAAAACTTTGAAACAATTTACTTCAAGCAACTCAAAAAATTCACTTTGAATGTTTAAGAACAAGTTGCAAAAGGTGCAGAAAATATTTCAAAGAATTTTCAGAATTATGTTTGAAAGTTTGTGTAAGAGTTATTCTTTGATTCTAAGTTTTAATGCTTTTAAATAGGCTTTCCAACCGTCCATAACACCTCTTTTAAAGGGTAGGAATTGATTGGAAACGATAACCATTCATTTTGAAATCTGAAAACTGATGCAACAACTCTCAGTAATCGATTACTCAAACTCGCTGTCCAACTGGGCATTTAAAATTTAATTAGAGTAATCGATTACAACCTTGAGTAATCGATTACCCTGCATAGTTTTTATTGGGTACCTGGTTTTCTCACTTATGTAACCTGTTACTTAGATACAGTAACCTGTTACACATTATTTTAGAAATTTTGTTTTGTTTATACTTGAAGTGTTTCAATTTTCTTGAAAAATAGTTTGAGCATTACTACTATTGTATATTCGAGAGTAGAGGATAAAAGTACTTATTTAGACTTAGACTAATTTGTCTTGAAGCTTTGTCTTCTTTGTCTTTATAAGTATTCTTGCTTTTCTTCTTTTTGGTGATGTTGGTGTCTTTATGATAACCGTGCCAAGGTCAGGAGCAAAGATCTTCTTCACAATCTCCCCCTTTTTGATGATGACAAACCAATATCTTCTTTAACAATGTAGTTTTCTGAGAGCAGCATACTTTGAGATTTGTTGAGATGACGTGAGTATGCTCTCCCTATTTTGTATGCTCCCTCTTTCATTTGGAGTTATGTGTCTAAAAGAAATTTGACAGAAAATACACTTTTCCCAACTTTTCTCCCCTTTTGACTTTATCAAAAAGAAGAAAAGCCAAGAGTTTCCATCATAATATATATATACATCATACATATTCATATATATAAGATATAAAACAAACATAGCAATGCATAACATAAAACAAAAGATGTTCAAACATTTGTTCAGCAAACAGCAACAACAAAACAACATAATAGCAAATTTTGTCCAAAAGCCATGATAACATTACAACCAGAGAATCCTAACAAAAAAGATAATCTAAGACTCAGGCTCAGAGTTGCCTTCATCAATGTCCATGCTACTCATCTTATAAGAGAGATGATGAAGTTCAAACTGGATTTGTTGATTCTAAGCATCAAGAGCATCCATTCAATTAGTGGTGTCACCTCGAAGAGAAAACAACTCATCCATAATCATTTGATTTGAAGGCATGGCAGAAGATGAGGAAGATTGAGTATGAAACTTAGAAGGTTGACGTTCAGGAGGGTTAGGAGAGGTAGGTTCTGATTGACCAGTAGGAGTAGTTGGTCTATCAGTTCTATGCTTATAGGTGCGGTCATTAGGATTGAAAGAGAAGCCCATTTTGTGGATCACTTCCACATCAATATGGCTTTCACGAAGATTAAGATAGACCTTGGTTTGGCCAGCAGTAGAAACACCAAAATGTTCAAGAATATTGGTTATGAAGATTGCATAAGGGAATGGGCTTTGAGTTCCTCGAACATTCCATATTTGTCTCATTATCATCTAAGCCTAATTGATTTTGATGTTGTACTTCATAGCATACATCAATGGAAGTTCTATGTCATTGATTCAAGAATAGTTTGAAAATTTAGGCAAAATGACATAGCTCAAAAAGTAATGAAGCAGAAGGTCCTCAAGTTTGAGATGTTCAGCAGATAGGATACCTTTATTCTTAACAGTCTCACCAAAGCCCTGTTGCTTACACATTTCTATTTCCCCCTTTTGAAATTCTACACAGAGAATAGTAAAAATCCTTTCGATCGTAGTTATCCCATTCACAAACAAGGCCGAAACCCGTTGTGCTACCTTGAGTGGGTATTTTACAGCACAATGAAATGAAAGTTTTTAAATCCAAAACAATTTATTTTCCTTTCATGTAGGAAGTAAGACGGTTTTTATGGAAGTTCAAGTTGCAGTAAAATACTCTAACAAGTTCAGGATAAATATCATTTGATTCACAGCAAAAATCGAAAAGGTTTTGTTGTTGTAAAAGATAAGGAAAAAGAAAATCTTCAAACTCAAAGTTCCCGACATTACCGAATTTTGGAGTAAATATGGTTCGTTCATGGAAGTGTTCTTCGAAGACTTTACGTTGTTCATCGTTTGCGAGAAGTCTTGCTAAATCCAGAGGGTTAGACTCCAAGGATGAAGTCCCTTGCTTCTTTTGAGTCATGTTAGTGCGTTGCTTCTTTGTTCTTGAAGAAGATGCCATGTATTGGGTTTTTGAAGTTTTAGGTTTTTGGGTTTGGGAGATTTGGGGATTTTTGATTTGATCCACTAGTCACGAAAATGATGGTATAAAAGTGTTTAGAATTAAAAATGTATTATGAATGGACACAAAAATCACTCAAAACGGATGAAAAATGAAGTTTTTAGAGATTTGAGAGTGTTTACACAAGTGAGAGAGAAGGAGGAAGAAGATGAGTTTGAAAAAATGCAGAAAATCATATATATACCTTCAGAGAGTAATCGGTTACTCAGTTTAAAAATTTTAAAAATTTCAAACCACAACTTTGAGTAATCGATTACTCACTTGAGTAATCGGTTACTGAAAGTCCCTGTTCAATCCTGTAATCGGTTACTCTCCAGAGTAATCGATTATTGACCCCAAAAAAATTACTTTTAGGCATACTGATGCTATAAAAATGATTTTTGACCCAAAATTTGAAAGTTTTAAACATAAGTGAACACATTTAAGTAAAAGTAGGCATGAGATAAACATAATGAAGCATACATATAATCATATAATCATTTTAAGATAGGTAAGCTTCATCAAGAATGCCTAATTTACGTCTAATTTTATAAAAAGGTTCTTTGCCCAATGGTTTAGTGAAAATATCTGCTAGTTTGTTATGAGTATCAACGAATTCTACTGTCATATCTTTCTTTTGGACATGGTCCATAAGGTAGTGATGCCTTATATCTATGTGTTTGGTTCTAGAATGCATAAGTGGATTCTTTGTGAGGTTTATAACACAAATATTGTCACATTTTAGAGGAGTGCAACTTAAGTCTAAGTCATAATCTCGAATTGTTGTTTAAGGCACAACACTTGGGTACAACAACTACGTGTTGCTATATATTCAACTACAATAGTGCTTAGGACAACACATGCTTGTTTCTTGCAAGACCAAGAGACTAAAGCATTTCCTAAAATATGACAAGTACCACTTGTACTTTTCCTTTTAGATTTGCATCCAGCAAAAGCTGAATCTGAATAACCAACCAAATCACATATACTTCCTTTTGGATACCACAATCCAACATCAATTGTGCCTTTAAGATATTTCATGGTTCTCTTAACAACAACTAAGTGTGATTCTTTTGGTTTAGATTGATAGCATGCACACAGACATACACTAAACATGATATCAAGTCTACTGGCAGTTAAATATAAAAGAGATCCAATCATACCTATATACTTTGATATTTCAATGCATTTTCTAGCTTCATCTGTATTAATGTAAGTACTAGATCCCATATGAGTAGTTATTGGCTTGCAGTCATCCATAACAAATATTTTCAGCAAATCTCTACAATACTTGGATTGACTTACAAAAATTCCATTATCAAGTTTTTTGATTTGTAGTCCAAGGAAGTAATTCAACTTTCCCATGGACGTTTCAAACTCTCCTTGCATCATTTTACCAAAATCACTACACAAAACCTCATTAGTAGAACAAAAAGTAATATCATATACATAAATTTGATCAATAAGAGTATGATGGTTTATTTTCTTTATAAAGAGTGTAGTGTCGACCTTTCCTTTGGTAAATCCTTTTTCAAGTTGAAATTTTGTTAGACAATCATACCATGCACTTAGATTTTAAAAAAAATAATAATGTTACATATACCAAGGAATTTTCTTTGGATGGTCACTTCATAGGTAACAAGGCCTTTATTACTTGAATAAATGATAATTTTGAAACTCCACATGCTATGTGCTTTGAACAATCATTGTCATGATAATACAGTTATGCTTATGGTTTTCAAGCACTCCTGCAAAACAAATTAAAAAGATTTTCTAGGTACCCAATGTGATTTGGGTCCTGCGGAGTTAGCACCTTTTCCCATCCATTTATATTGGCCAGATGACACACCATATTTTCTTATATGACAAGTGCTAGGTGTGTGACCAATTTTATCAAAATAAGAACAAGTGGGTACATGCTTATGTGTCCAAAATTTTATTTTAAAAATAGGGTTGGTATGGACACTTTCTTTATAAAACTTTATAGTGTTTCCCACAATTGTTTTTCCTAAGATATTCTCGTTTTTAGCCATATGACTATTTGCATAGCCAAGACCTCTACAGTCTGTTGAATGTCTTTGGACTTTTATGATCTTGTCTAAATTGTGAATGCTCTTGTTGAGTTTATTAAGTTCAAGACTTAATATTGAAACTTTAGTTTCAAGAGTAACATATTTTTGGCATGAGAAGAAATGAGTATTTCAATATCTCTCTTTAGAACATTGTTATATATTTCCAAAATAAAAGTTTCATTTTTCTGTTTTAGGAAATGTTTGGAAAGCTTAACATATTCTTGAAGCAAATCATTAAAAGCATTTTATAACTCATCATATGAAATTGTATCATTTGGTTCAGAGTTACTAACCTCATAATCATTGTTTGATTTGTGTGAAGTTATCAAGGAAATATGTGATTGCTCCTTAATTTTGAGTTCTGCATTTGAACCATCATCTTTATCTTCTGATATAACATTTGTTTTTCTATGCTTCTTGTCCTTCTTTCTTTTGAAAGTATGATGCTTTTGTAGGGCTAGACAAACACGTTTTAGATAATTTGGTTTTCTACATATAGAGCATGTAGATTTTTGCTTTGACGTTGATGCTTCACTATTCGTTGTAGACCTCTGTACTTCTTTGGCTTCATGTATCATTTCTAGAGTGTCCCAAATATCTTTTGATGTTTTGTAACTTGACACTCTAAGGAATTCTTTTTCTCCTAGAGCTGACACAAGAATATTTTTGGCTTTAAGGTCATATTGCACTTTCTTTTTGTCTTCATCATTCCATGAAGATTTCGGCTTCACTTCCCTCAAACTATAGATAATTGTGAAGGGTTCATAGGGTCCTTCTTCAATTGTATTCCATATATCCAAGTCTTGATATTATATGAAGATTATCATTCTGATTTTCCAAAAGTCATAACATTCTCCAACAAAGCTTGTGAAAGTGTGCATGTCAAGAGAAACACTTTGGAAAGCTCTCCTTGAACGTCATGGTTTTGATGAGGACAACTTGTGCCTAAAAGAGCTTGAAGATCACCAACAAATCAACGTGCTTAGAAGTCTTTTATTTGGTACTAGGCTTAGACTAGATTCTAGTTTAAGTTGAGTCGAAGGCTTAGGGCACCTAATACATGTCTCATATGCATTTATCTTTTAAATCATTTCATCCATGAGATATGTCATTTCATAATATGTTCATGCATTACATAAATACATGTATATGTGCATTCTAGGCATAAAACTAAGTGTTAAACTTGTATTATCTAAGTGCATAACGTATTTGATGTTTTGTATTTTAAAATACACATTTTATTTACTGTTAATCGATTAACCATACCTTTAATCGATTAACCCAACTGCTGTGAAAAGTGGTTGCTACTGGAACACATTTTTAAATGCTGTTAATCGATTAAGGCATTACGTTAATCGATTAACCTAACTGTTTTTTGAATTGTTGGAACTGAAAAACTGAAAAACAGAATCAGTTATAATTTTAAATCACGTTAATCGATTAAGATGGCATTTAATCGATTATCTGGGGTTCTGGACTGATTCTTTATAAACTGCGTTTTCAGAATTAATCTCATAAGTTGCATGTTGCATTTATTAGAGAGTTAGAGCATTTTACGTGTTAATTGTTGCATCTATTTGTTAAGTGCATTAGTGAGTTTAGAAATGAGAGATTCCTTGCTTTAGGATTGAGTGCATTTCATGTTATAATCTCTCATGTTTTCCCTCACATGTTCATGCATATTTTGATGCGTTTTTCATGAAGTTTTATGATTCTGTAACTTCTGTTTTCATAACTAATACTTGTCATTTCACATGAGTTTGTGTTAGATGTGCATTAGAGTAAAGCCTTCTTGTTATATTTGAGCTTAGGAATAGCTTAATTTTACTCTTGTAATTCTTGAATAATTGTTGTAAAGGGAATCTCTTGGTGTCGTATCACCAGTAGAGATTGTGTGTTTCTTCATAGCTTAGAGTGTAAGAAAAGGAAAGAACGAGAGATTCTTTGGCTGGGGCTACGCCGAAAGAAACGTTTTCTTTATCGGTAGGAAGGGAGTCAAACCATTGAATAGTTTCTTTGATTTCTTGTCATTTGCTAAGTGTTGTAATTGGATAATGTGTTTGTAAATTACATTGATTCGATTATAGTGAAGGAAATCTCCCAAGTCAGCCGGGAGGCCTGGATGTAGTTTGCAGTGGACAGCAAACGAACCAGGATAAAAATTCGCGTTGCAGGATTTGTTTTCTCTCTCTCTCTTTGCTGTTTTTCAATCGATTAATTTGTATATTGGATTCAATTGATACATTCTGTTCATTTGCTGTACTGGATGCTATTCTAATATACAAATCTGTAACCTCTATATTCGTTCTATTATCGGTTAATTGTTCTGCATTTAATTGCTTCTGTAATTGCTTACTGGTTCTGTTTAATCGATTAATATTGCTGTGTTAATCGATTATCCTGTTTCTGTTAATCGATTAAAACTGTTTCTGTTTAAAACTGTTCTTTGTGTTAATCGATTAAGATTGTGCATATAATCGATTATCTTCCTTTCCTTAATCGATTAAGTAGGGTTGATTCAGCATTAAGTGTTGATTTGCGAAAAGCGGTAATTCTAACCGCGACACCTATTCAACCCCCCCCCCCTTCTAGGTGTATTGTAACCACTGATACCTAACAAGTGGTATCAGAGCTAGTACGAAGTGCTAGCTCAACCGCGTATTCGTGATCCTAAAGGGAAAAGGAATGGGTTCTTCAAATCCATTTGGTGGTGATGGGTCATCCATTAATCGACCACCAATATTCAGTGGTGAAGGGTATGCCTACTGGAAAGTGCGCATGCAAATTTTTATTGAGGCCATAGACTCGGATATTTGGGAATCCGTAGTCAACGGCCCTTACGTTCCACAACATCTTGTGGACGATCAACCTAAAGATAAACCGAAAAGTTTATGGACCGATGATGAGCGCAAAAAGGTCCAGCATAACCTGCGCGCCAAAAACATCATCACATCGGCCCTATCATATGATGAATTCTTTAGGGTCTCGCAGTGCCATAATGCGAAAGAAATGTGGGACACTTTACAAGTGACTCACGAAGGCACTAGCGAAGTCAAGCGCGCAAGATTGAACGCGCTGACCCACGAATATGAGTTGTTTCGCATGTTACCAAGCGAATCAATATGTGATATGCAAAAGCGATTCACTCATATTGTCAACCATTTAGTTGCTCTCGATAAATCATTTGCTAGAGGTGAACTAACTAATAAAGTTTTGCGTTGTCTTGACAGGAGATGGCAACCAAAGGTGACTGCAATTGTTGAGTCTAAAGATTTAGATTCTATGCCTTTAGCTACTTTATTTGGAAAACTTCAAGAGCATGAAATGGAGTTGGGTCGCCTTTAGCTACTTTATTTGGAAAGCTTCAAGAGCATGAAATGGAGCTGGGTCGCTTGACCATGAATGAGGAATCAGACCGGAAGAAGAAGAGCATCACATTGAAGGGCACAACCTCCAAAGAAAAAGAAGAGAAAATTGATGATGAATCTGATTCCGATCTAGATGATGAAACTATGGGTCTCCTAGTCCGAAAATTTAGCAAATTCATTAAAAGAAAAGGAGGACTCAAGAAGTTTCAAAAGAAGGAAGCGAAAGAGTCAACCAGTAAAGGCAAGAATAACAAGGATCGCTTCACTTGCCATGAGTGTGGAAAGGTAGGGCACATGAGGTTTCAGTGTCCAACCTACCTAAAGAAGGTTGATTCAGAGAAGAGCACTCCCAGGGACTTCAAATCCAAGAAAGCTTACATCGTTTGGGATGTACCTGAGGAGGAGTCGACATCAAGCACCTCAAGTGAGGAGGAGTCAGCAAAGCTGTGTCTGATGGCCAGATCTGACATCGATACAAATTCAGACTCATGCAAGGGCAATGATGAGGTATATTCTGACACCTCATCCACTTCGGATGATTCACCTCCTTATGATGTATTGTATGATGCTTATGTCGAGTTGCATGATGAATTAAAGAAATTGGCTAGAATTAACATTGATAGGAAAAGGATAATCCTGATAAACGAACAAAAAATAAGCCAATTACAAAAAGAATTAGATGAATTAAAACTGGAAAATGAAACTTTAGATCTCATCTATTCTTGTAGTTCATGTAACTGCTCTGCTAGTAACTTATGTCAAAAACCTGTCTGTGAGACTTGCGAGACTTTGCAAGAGGACAATTTTAAACTAAATGAAAAACTCACACGTCTCACAAACAGTAAACTGCAATTAGATAACCTGCTTAATCAAACTAGAAATGTTGGTGATCGAACTGGTCTAGGTTATACTCGCACTGCTAAAAAGAAGCGACCATATAGAAAACCGGTAGCTCAAGCTAAAAACAAATATCATAAGCATTCTCCTACTTGTTTTTATTGTAACACATATGGTCATACTTATCATTCATGCTATATCAAAAAGTATGGTATACCTAGCGGAGTTTATGTATGGAAAAAGAAGGGAGATGATTCCCTAATCACTAACAGAAAAGGACCCAACATAAATTGGGTACCTGAGAAAAGTAAGTAATCTATTTTGCAGGTATGTCTCCGAACACATGGACAAAAATGGTACTTAGATAGTGGGTGTTCGAGGCATATGACAGGTGATAGATCAAATTTCCTGGATCTCTCACTTAAAGGAAAAGGATACGTCACTTATGGAGACAACAACAAGGGAAAGATACTCGGCACAGGAACAGTTGGTAACTCATCCCAAACTCTGATTGATAATGTCCTTTATGTTGAAGGACTAGAACATAACTTGTTGAGTATAAGCCAACTCTGCGATAAAGGTAATCGTGTATCCTTCGATTCTGATTGTTGTGTCATTCGTGATATTTTATCTAATAACGTTAAATTTGTTGGTCACCGTATAAATAATATTTACATGGTTAATTTGGACGATGTCACTACATTATTTTCAAAATGCTTTATTTCTAAAGAAGATGACATCTGGCTATGGCATAGACGTGTTGCACATATCCATATAAAGCATCTAGATAAATTATCATCAAACGAACTAGTTGAGGGGCTACCAAAATTGAATTTTAAAACTAAAGAAATTTGTGACACTTGTCAAAAGTGTAAACAAACCAAAAACTCTTTTAAAAATAAAAATGTGATATCCACTTCAAGACCTTTGGAGCTACTCCATATGGACTTGTTTGGACCATCACAAATCATGAGTTTTGGTGGTAGTTACTACGCTCTAGTTATTGTTGATGATTTCTCTAGATTTACATGGACATTGTTTTTATCATCAAAAAGCGACGCGTTCAAAAATTTTAAAAATCTTGCCAAGCAAATCCAAAACCAACTTAACCTAAAAATAATATATATACGAAGTGATCACGGGGGAGAATTTGAGAACTTTCAGTTCGACAAATTCTGTGATAAGCATGGCATTTTGCATCAGTTCTCTGCTCCTCGCACTCCACAACAAAATGGAGTTGTAGAGAGGAAAAATCGTGTTTTAGAAGAATTAGCGAGAACCATGCTTAACGAAAGTAATACCCCCAAGTACTTCTGGGCTGATGCAGTTCATACTGCATGCTATGTTATAAATCGAGTACTCTTAAGGCCAAACTTGAACAAAACTCCTTATGAACTTTTAAAAGGCCGCAAACCAAATATATCCCATCTTCACGCTTTCGGTTGCAAATGTTTTATATTAAATAATGGAAAGCGGGCCTTAGGGAAATTCGACTCTAAAGCCGATGAGGGAATATTTTTGGGATACTCGATTCATAGCAAAGCTTTCAGAGTCTTTAACAAATATTTAATGCAAGTTGAAGAGTCTATCCATGTACAGTTTGACGAATCTTCTCCAAAAGAGAAGAGAAAGGTCGTTTCTGATGATGTTGCAGGTGCTTTGGAAGAAGCATACTCCAAGGACATGGATAATGAAAAAGGAGCCAATGATGAAGGTCAAATCGAACCTCAAGAGCACTCAGACATGCCTACCGTGTGGAAAACAAAGAAAGCTCACCCAATTGATAAAGTTATAGGTGACATATCTACGGGAGTGGTAACCCGTAGTTCCTTACGAAATTTCTGTAATTTTGTAGCTTTTGTATCGCAAATTGAGCCTAAGACCGTTGATGAGGCCATTGAGGATGTACACTGGGGTATAGCTATGCAAGAAGAGCTAAACCAGTTTGAGCGTAATAATGTGTGGGACTTGGTCCCCAAACCTAATGATCATCCCGTAATTGGTACTCGATGGGTCTTCAGAAATAAACTTGATGAATCTGGCTTAATAATTCGAAATAAAGCACGTTTGGTGGCCAAAGGCTACAACCAGGAGGAGGGTATCGATTATGACGAAACCTACGCTCCTGTAGCCAGATTAGAGGCCATCAGGATGCTTCTTTCCTTTGCATCTTTAATGAATTTCAAACTTTTTCAAATGGATGTAAAAAGCGCCTTCCTGAATGGATACATTCAAGAAGAAGTTTATGTTGACCAACCGCCTGGTTTTGAAAATTTTAAATATCCGAACCATGTTTACAAACTTAAAAAGGCACTATATGGTCTCAAACAAGCTCCTAGAGCTTGGTATGACAGACTTAGTACCTTTCTTTTAGAAAAAGGGTTCGAGAGAGGCTTGGTTGACACAACGCTTTTTATTAGAAAATCAGAAAATCATGTTCTGCTTGTACAAATCTATGTAGATGACATAATATTTGGATCTACTAATGATATCTTGTGTAGAGAATTTTCTGAGATGATGCAGGGGGAGTTCGAAATGTCTATGATGGGAGAACTCACATTCTTTCTAGGATTGCAGATAAAGCAGCTAGAAAGTGGGATATTCATCCATCAGGCGAAATACTGCAAAGAGCTACTCAAGAAATTTGAAATGGACAAATGTAAGGAAGCTTCCACACCTATGGCATCTGCTTGCTACTTAGACAAAGATGAGAAAGGAAAAGCAATCGAGGTAACGAAGTATCGTGGTATGATTGGGTCTTTACTTTACTTAACTGCAAGTAGACCTGATATCATGTTCAGTGTATGCATGTGTGCGAGATATCAATCATCACCTAGAGAATCACACTATATAACTGTTAAAAGAATCATGAGATATCTAAAAGGAACTATTAACATGGGATTATGGTATCCTCGGGATGCCTCACTATCCTTGGTGGGTTATTCCGATTCCGATTTCGCCGGATGTAAGTTGGATCGGAAAAGCACTAGTGGTACTTGCCACCTATTGGGCAGTTCATTAGTAGCATGGCACAGCAAGAAGCAAGCCTGTGTTGCTTTGTCCACCGCTGAAGCGGAATACATTGCCGCTGGTGTGTGTTGCGCTCAAATCCTTTGGATGAAGCAGCAACTTAAGGACTTTGGTCTTAAACTTGAAAAGATCCCAATAAAATGCGATAATACAAGTGCCATTAACCTATCCAAGAATCCCGTTTTGCATTCTAGAACAAAGCATATAGAAATTAGACATCATTTTTTGCGTGACCATGTACAAAAAGGTGACTGTGTTCTTGAATTTGTGGAAACATCTAAACAGTTAGCAGATATTTTCACCAAGCCCCTTCCCAGGGATACCTTCTATGTTCTAAGGAGAGAACTAGGAATTCTTGATGAACAATATCTTGTTTAAAAAAAAATGTTTAGCTGTTTGCATAAATTGTCTTGCTTCTCTATGCCTATGTGTTTCATGTTTGAATGATATATGTTAAAAATGCAAAATATATCTCTTGATTAACCTCTTAATGTGATTATATATGTCTCGATAAATCTGTTATAATGCATACGTGTGTCCTAAAAAGTCGAAACCACTCTGCTGCCTAAAAACGAAATTTTCTCTGATTTAATCGATTATGCAAATAGTTAATCGATTACCTGGGCTTCATTTCTGGAAAATTCAAATTTTTAAAAATTTAATCGATTAAACAGCCCGTTAATCGATTACTTGGGCAATTGTTTTTGAAAATTCAAATTTTACATTGTTTTAATCGATTAAACCATCCCGTTAATCGATTAAAACCAGTACGTTAAAGGCAAACAGTGTCTCGGTCTTGCACTTTTTCTGACCTTTTCGCAACCTCTTTGCGCCTTGATTTTCTGAAACAGCAACAATACTAATCCAGGTGCAATAGGATTAAGTAAACCTCATCCTAAACCTCTCAAATCTTCCGAAATCGCTCTATTTCATCCAAAATCCACTCAATTCCGAATTATCCAATCCAAACCCTAGGTTAGGCTTTGCCCCTCTGTCCATCAATCTCAGTTTCGAGTTCATCATCTTCAATGGAGCAGAGTCGTCCAAAGCGGGTCAAGACTACAGCAACGCGCATTCGAAGAAGGGAAACCGGCTCACCCTCCACTCGGGACCGCGGTGACCCCTATTATTCCCTCATTTTGCAAGAGACCCGATTGGCAAAATTTCAAGGCCGCAAGCCTACATACATCAGGTATGCCGACTTAACCTGGTTAGCGGAACAAAACTTTAGTTTTCCGCATGACATGGAGGCTCAAGGAGCCGTTCAGTTTTTGGAATTGAAGGGACGCGTATACCCTGCTCTAGTTAGGGAGTTTTACGCTAATTTTAGATACAAGGATGGCAAATATTGGTCCATGATTTCCGGTAATTTGTTTGAGATGAGTGAGGATTTATTTCTGAATGTTGGAGGTTTATCGTCGTCTGGTTTTGGAATAGGGGATTGTTCTTGGGTCAAGGACAATTTTGATCCCGTTGATGTGTACAAGTCATTCCTTCGGGGCCCTCATTTGTATATTCAGGGTCAACTGACCAAGGCAGGGTCACTTTCTGTTGAGAACAGGTTATTGCATTATGTTATTGCTTACATATTAGTGCAGCGGAACACTAATCATGCACAGCCTACTGTGAATGATTTGCGTTTCATGTACGCTGTAAAGAATAACGTGATGATCAATTGGCCTGTGGAGATTCTGAAAATCATGAACAGTGTTTCATTGTCCCAGTCCAAGCTGCTCCCGTATAGCATTTTCATATCCCGCATTGTTGATTATTTGCGCATTGACATTTCTGATACCATCATTACTGAGTACACTGATAAAGATCACTTGGTGGGTGAGAGTCTCATTCATAAGATGGGAATTTACAAGTATGGTACTACATGGCAGTATCAACCTTTGATCTGGACTTGTCGGATAATGAGAATCAGGAGGATTTGGGTAATCAGAATGCAACTACTCAGGGGGAGTCGTCTGGAACAGCACCTCAGAGCTCTGTGTTTGGTCTGGCTCAGATGGAAGCCATGGAGCAACGACTTAACAACCGTATGGATCTGCACTTCCAAGGGCTGAAGGACTCTTATTTTGCAGGTATGGAGCAATACGAGGAACGTCAGAATGCCTACACCGATAACAAAATTCAGGAGCTGAGGACCATGATTCAGTCTACCGCTGAGGCTCAGAATACCATGTTTTCTGCAAAATCAAGAGTTAAGTGCAACGGAGAAATTATGCAGAAAATTAACAAGTAAAAAATCAAGAGATAAAGGAGAAGAGAGTACACCGATATTTTATACTCGTTCACCTTCTTGTCCACCGAAGGCTACGTCTAGTACTCTTCTAGCATCAGAGATTTCTTCACTAAATATTATGAGTTGTAATTATAATATCTCACCCTGAAACCTCTATGTACCTTACACACTCACTAATGCTTATGCCACTCTGGGAAAACACCTTTTCCAAGTGACTCTATCCCCTTTCTTATCACACCCTTGTGAAAGAAAGATTTCTGCAATGTCAATGAAGAATTTACAACAATGGCAGGGTTGCCTTTACAAGTTTGGAATGTAATATCACTTGCAATCCGATAACTCTTTATATACTAAGTAATAATGCTGTTATAGGTTTGTAAAACTTTGGAACACTTTAAGCAAATCAGAAAATTCACTTTGAAAGTTTAAGAACAAGTTGCAAAAGGTGCGGCAAATATTTCAAAGAATTTTCAAAATTATGTTTGAAAGTTTGTGTACGAGTTATTATTTGATTCTAGGTTTCAATGTCTTTAAATAGACTTTCCAACCAACCATAACACCTCTTTGAAAGGGTAGGAATTTATTGGAATGAAATCATTTTGTTTGGGATGAAAACCATTCATTTTGATATCTGAAAACTTATGCAACAACTCTTAGTAATCGATTACAGCCTTGAATAATCGATTACTCAAACTCGTTGTCCAACTGAGAATTTAAAATTTAATCAGAGTAATCAATTACAGCCTTGAGTAATCGATTATCCTGCATAGTTTTTGTTCGATAAGTGCTTGTCTCACTTATGTAATTTGTTACTTAGATACAGTAACATGTTATAGACTATTTTTGAAAATTGTTTTGTTTATACTTGAAGTGTTTTAATTTTATTAAAAAATAGTTTGAGCATTACTACTATTGTATATTCAAGAGTATAAGATAAAAGCACCCTTTGAGACTTAGACTAATTTGTCTTCTTTTTCTGCATAAGTATTCTTCCTTTTCTTCTTTTGGTGTTGTTGGTGTCTTCATAAAAACCATGCAAATGTTAAGAGAAAAGATCTTCTTCACGTTGTAGAGGGGAGTTTGAAAGTTCAAAATAGTAGGAGCTGTCGAAAATTGACTTAATAGTTGCATTGAGTAAGATATACATGGTCTTGTGTTTGTCAAATATAAAAGTTTGACAACCAATCTTCTGTAGGAAACAATATCATCAACTGGCTTGGTGTTATCTTGATAGCTAATTATCATTAATAAGACTATTGAATAATATTCATTACATCTTCCATAATTATATTAATTAAAACTTTAAAATGATTGAGTATTGCAGTAATTATTTTCTCATCATTGTGAGCAACATAACACAATATATATTCTATATATTTTTATATTATTAATTATTAAAATATACATTGTACAAAAGTGATTATATAGTATGGGCAGGTACATAACACATTACATACTCTAGCAAGTTACTCGCGCATTCGCGTGGGACAGTATTTTTTTGCCGCATAGTTAATAACACATATTACATATGCATTCACATGGTTAAAAACACACTTGTTAGTACTATATTTGTATTGTTAAGAACACACATGTTATTCATGCATTCGTATGGTTAAAATCACACATGTTACTCATACATTTGCATTATTAGGAACACACATATTACATGTGCATTCGAATGGTTAAAAGTACACATATTACCCATACATTCGTATTGTTAGGAACATACATGTTACTTGTGCATTCGTATGGTAAAAAACACAGGTTACCTGCACATTTGTATTATTAAGAACACGTGTTCCTCGTGCATTCGCATGGTTAAAAACACGCATATTACTTATACATTTACATTATTAAGAACATGCATGTTATTCATGCATTCGTATGGTCGAAACATGTACAAAAACATAAAGAAAATAAATGACAATTCCAATTTTTGTAATGAAAATAGGAAAACTGAAACGTTATTCTATATGATTTTTGAAGGTTAAAAAAGTTCAAAAGTATGTTGAAATTCTTAATATTCTTAAAATTAAAATTAAGAATTCTTTGATCATTAATAGCAATGGGAGTGGTCATGCCTCAATGAAGCCTCCACTTCAACTTTCAAACATTCATCTTTAAATAGAAAACATAAATAGCAAATCCACTTGTTGTTTTAGATTTTCAATTCTAATGATGAAAAGATTAACAATAACAATAAATAAACAAATGAATATAATATTATAAGTGAATGTATAAAAAATGTACAAAAAATCAATGAAAAATAAAACTAAATATATAAAATAAGAACATATATACAACATAAATAAAAAACAATAAAAATACACTTTAAAGAACAAATCTATAAAATAAACTATAAATTTATTGAAAAATACATTTTAAAGTGAAATATTGGAGGAGAAAGAGAAAGATAATAATGAAGAGAGAGAATAATAATGAAATAATAAAATGAAACAGGATAGAAATAGAAAGACACCAAATGTGAAAAGAATTCAAAAAGAAATTAATATGAGGTATAATATGGGAGATAACACATCTCCTATTCCATAATATATGTCACTCCATGTGTTATAAGTTGTGATTGGTCAGAAAAATATTTAATAATTATTTTTAAAGTTAATGCATTTTTTCCAATCAATAACAGTTCATAACACATGAAGTGATACATATTGTGAGACAGAAGATATGCTCCAAATATGAAAATGTACATATGAGAGAATGAATCATTTAAGAGGGAAGATTTTAATAGATATACATTGTTGTTATATTTAAACGTGTGCATTTATTATTGATACATAAAGGTTGTGGACTTTTAGTTTGCCTAGAAGATATACTCCAAATATGAAAAATGTGCAAATGAGAGAATGAACAATTTAATAGGGAACATTTTAATAGATACACATTGTTGTTATATTTACATGTATGCATTTAATATTGATACGTAGAGGTTGTAGACTTTTAGTTTGCATTTTGCTGGTGAAATATTTTGGGCGGTAAAAATATGTTGTGAGAGATTGACATGTGTCAGAGATAAGCTTTTTTTATTATTTAGTAATAGATAGATAGAAGATAGATTATGAAAAATATACATTATACAAAAGTGATTATATAGTATGGGTAGGTACATAGTAGTTTTGTGGAACTCTTTTAGGAGGGAAACAAATTAAGGAGGAAGTGATATGTGGCAAGTGGTGATGTAGAAAGAGTTTGAAACATAATATATTTTTTATGAGAAATGAATATATTTTAAAAGTTTTTTTATTGCATACTAAATAGATTTAGTGTGACATCTAGTCATCAAAGATAAATGTCCAATGTCATATAGTGTGAGAATGTACATATGAAGGAGGTAAAACCATTTTGGAGGAAAAAATGAATGAGAAGCTGACATGTGATAATAGATAATGTGTGATGACCTTTTTTTATTATATAGTTAATAGGTGACCTATAAAATTAACTGAAAAAGTAAGTGAAATTTTGTGAGATGAGTTGGGCCACTATTGAACTCCACTAGTATTGCAAGATAATATGAAAATCATTGAAATTCGGGTAAGAGAGATAAAACTCATAAAAGGAATGAAAAATAAAACCTTATCCTCATAAAGGAAAGGAAGGTGAGGGAGAATCTCAAGAGTCTTAGTATCAATAGCTATGACAATGAACTCATAATGACCTTTGTTTAGAGTTTCCTTTCTGAAACATAAAAAAAATAAACACAATTTATAAATAGAAGAAGAATATGAATAATAATAAGAAGAAATAAACTTACCCTTTTTGAGTTGCTTATAGTTAGCACCTTGTTGAACATGAACAAGAATATTGACTATGAGTTGTGAATTAGTCAAAATTAATGCTTTTGGAGTCATTTCATCTCCACTTTACAAGAAAACCAAAATTCTGAAAACCCAAAAGAGGAATTGTAAAAGGAAATGGTAAATGAGGAATTGTAAAAGGAAATGGGAAATGGTGTTCATGTCAAGCCACAAACCATAAGGAGTAAAAGCAATCGATGTTATTCGTGGAAATAGGACATGAATGTTAGGATTTTTGAAGAGAGATACAAGTGAGGGAGAAAGGGTGTGTAGTTTTTGAAAGTGTGCATGTCAAGAGGAACACTTTGGAAAGCTCTCTTTATATGCCATGGTTTTGATGAGGATAGCTTGTGCTAATAAGAGCTTGAAGATCACCAACAAATCAACGTGCTTAAGTCTTTTATTGGTACTAGGCTTAGACTAGAATCTAGTTTAAGCTGAGTCAAGGCTTAGGTCACCTAATACATGTCTCATATGCATAAATCTTTTAAATCATTTCATCTTTGAGATATGTCATTCATAATATGTTCATGCATTACATAAATACATGTATATGTGCATTCTAGGCATAAACTAAGTGTTAAACATGTATGAACTAAGTGCATAACGTATTTGAGGTTTTGTATTTAAAAATACACTTTTAAATTGCTGTTAATCGATTAACTAATCCTTTAATCGATTAACCCAACTGCTTTGAAAAGTGGTTGCTACTAGAACACCTTTTAAAATGTTGTTAATCGATTAAGGCATACGTT
>NW_017721196.1:0-23275 GCF_001865875.1 Lupinus angustifolius | reverse complement strand
TAAAAATTCGCGTTGCAGGATTTTTCTCTCTCTCTCTCTCTCTCCTTACTGTTTTTAATCGATTATCTAGTATAGTAGAATTAATTGATACATTCTGTATTTGTGCTATACTGAATGATACTCTGATAAAATCTGTAAGCTCTGTTATTCGTTTCATTATCGGTTAACTGTTGTGCAATTAATCGTATCTGTCTAAGCTTACTGTTTCTGTTTTAATCGATTAAGACTGTTACGTTAATCGATTATCCTTGTTTTGTTAATCGATTAAGTTGGTTCTGTTAATCGATTATCTTCATCCTGTAATCGATTAATTAGGGGTGATTCAGCATTAAGTGTTGAGTTTCGAAAAGCGGCTATTCTAACCGCTACACCTATTCAACCCCGCCCTTCTAGGTGTATTGTAACCACTGATACCTAACAGTTTTTAAAGTTGAGAGTGATGTAATTGAAGGAAGGGATTGCTATTTTTTTGTTGTTTAGAGAGTTTTAAGAGTTTTTTTGTTGGAAAAACTTGTAAAATATAATTGAAAATGAAGAAGTGAAAAAGAGTTCAAATAATTGAATGAGAAAAAAGAGGGAAAATAATGAGAATTGAAAAGACACCTTTCAGAACACCTATTCTTATGGTTTATGAAACTTAGATATGTATAAGATACATATACCTACAATTATAATGTCTGTCACTATAGGTGTTTGTAGGTATATAACAATTTTTTTGTAGTGCGAAATTAGAGCAGTTATTAAACGAAATGCTATTATGAGTATTTAATAAAATCAATATGTGATGAAATAAGTGTGGAAACAAAGTTTCATGCAAAAATTCCAACCACAACTATATTAACAAACATACACCTGAATCAACCAACAAGCAAATGGCTAAACAAGACAACGAAAATCAAACAATGAATAGAACATGTAGGTTTTGAAACCCAAACAGAATGGTTAGTCTAAGACACACACTAAACTATAATAAGAACCTTTGACAAGAACCGATAATCCCTAGCAACGGCGCCAAAATTTGATCGAGGTCGTACCTGATGCAAATAATATAACAATTAAGAACTGTATGTTAGGTATCAGTGGAAGAATACACCTAGAAGGGGGGTTGAATAGGTGTGGCAGAGCTTAAGTTCCGTTTTTTGGGTTTTTGCACACTTGCTGAAAAAAGCCCAGTTAATCGATTAAGCATTGTTCATAATCGATTAAACATAGTATAAACAAAATGCATAAAATCTTGTTTAACAACTCTTTTGCAAGGCAGGTTACGAGAATTCAGGCATTGATATAACATATATTTTTACACAGCATTCAACTAGTTATAGCACAGAACCAATATACAAATTATCATGTTATATCATACAATATTACAACTTGAAATGTAAAAGAGAAAGGGATATAAAAGATTGCGTAAGGATTTTATCCTGGTTTGTTTTGCGGTCCACTATAAAACTACATTCAGGCCTCCCATTTTCTTCTTCACTATAGAACACAATGTATAGTTACATATAGTATATATGCTTCCAATTACAAGAATCGAACGCTTCTTTCTTGGAACCCAAAGAACTTAGTTTGGTTTGACCTTTCCTAAAATCGCCTTCCAAGAAAACCTTTCTTACCGCGATTCAGCCCCAGCCAAGGTATTGTTCTTTATCCCAAGACATCCAAATTTTTGTGAAGAACACCTTACCTAACCGCAGCTAGGATTTTCCTAATCCTTGAATTACAATGCTTTGAGTTATGAATGAGTACTTAATACTAGGATTTTACAATAAATATCAAAGACTAAAACCAAAGGAAGAACTCGCAAGACTTCCTAGTCTAATATGAATGTACATGCATGAGGTTTCTGAAATTGTGCAATCATTAAAAACTATCTCTTTTAATTCCAAGAAACACAAGAATGAGGTAAGAAGGATTTTCAAAGAACATGCAATATGAATATGAAACTTCAAGCCTTAGCATGATCTAATCTTTCTCCTAATGCAACATGCAATATTTTCTCCTAGATATGACAGTGAGTAACTCGAAAATATGCAGAGAAACTGATGTAAAAATTTCTGGATTCTTATGCCACATATGCTGAGATTTCAGTTTAAATAGAAAACTGTCTAAAGTCGTAGTTAATCGATTAAGTGCCCATTTAATCGATTAACGGGTTGTTGAAAATAATGGTTTTCAGTTTTTCAGTTTTCTATTGAAACTGAGATTTTGTTAATCGATTAACACTATTCATAATCGATGTTAATGGATTAACAGAATTCATAATCCATTAAAAAATGTAAAATCAGCTTGTTAATGCATGGTGAACTACCTATATGATATATGCTCATGCAATACATGATTTTTAAATATAATACATTTAATGCACAAAATCAATTCATTCAAATGCATGAACCTAATTATCATATATTTCTAGATGATGTCTCATTTTAGTGGATTATTTGTTTTATTAAGTCTTATGAGACTCACACCTAGGTTTACCTAACCTAGACTCAATATCTATGGCAAACATCTCAGATTCTAAAAAGATAATAAAGAATTAGAACCTAAGTCTAATAAGTCACCACTTGAGTCCTCAACATGTTGTTTATTAAATGATCTTCAAACTTGTCTTCATGTTGGTCTTCATGTTTGTCTTCATCAAAACATAGATCAATCTCCAATGGTGAACTTCACTTTCACTATAATAGTAGGAAGTGAATCCTAGGTCGTTTCCCAAGGATTATCTTTCACGCAAAGATTCAAACACGTTATACTCACATACTCAAAGGGGGGTTTTGTTGTTGGATTAGTATGAACAATAAGCAATTTCAGAAACACTAAATAAACAATATGATAAAATGGCTAAATCCCTTTGGTTCATTTGTTCACAACTCAATCATCGATTTCAAAAGATTAATTTTAGATTCCAACCATTATCTTCCTAATTTGTACAGTTTCACAACTTAAACATTTAACTAAGCGAATTCAGAATTGTCCTGGAATATTAACAAATTCACACAAACTAAGTGTTCATGCACTAGATTGTAAATCAACTAAACGAAGATAAACTTAGAAACAAGTTTCTAACAATGGGATTAAACAAACCATATTCAAAAATATGATAAATAAAAATATTAAAGAGACCAAAAATGTATTAATACAAAACCTCAAGAGTTATGATACATTCCAAAGGAATTTAGTCTACAAGTTTAGTCTTCCATGGATATGGAAGCAAAACCAAAAATGAAGAAGAAATGAAAACCGAAAAATGAAGGGCAAAGTAAACCCTAGTAGAGCAAAAGAAAGGGGAAAACTAAAATGACTTACGTTTCAAAGTGAGGGAATTGAAAAGTGAGAGAATGGAATTTGGGTTCACTCTTTTACAAAGAGTAAAACAAAAGATGGGCCCAAAACTAAAACTGAATTTACAAATTAAAACTCCTAAAATAAAAATACAATCTTCACTTCAACATATATCCTCCACTTCCATAATGCCCAAAATGCCATTGGTGCCAAATATGATCTGAAAATGATAATAGATTTAATCTGGCCAAATAATCTCAAATTAACTCATTTTAGGAATATTAGTCCAATAAAGTCTAAAACACTAAACCATGTGAAACAAAGTCAATTAGGCACCAAGAATCATCAATCATAATAAATTAAGGTTATGAATAGTGTGTAATATATTGTTGATCAACTGCCCCCATCATCAAATCTCTAAACAACTCCTCCTCCAATATTTCTATGAGGGTCTGAACAACATGGAGAGGAATATAGTTGATGCTGCTAGTGGTGGTGCACTTGGAAATCTCATTACTGTTTTCTTGATGGTTTTTCTAGGTACTTCCAAATTCATATTACTCTTGAGGATCAGGAGAAGACAACACTAACCTGTCCCCTTGGCACTTTTTCCTATAGGTGGATGCATTTTGGCCTATGCAACGCCCCTGGTACATTCTAGTAGTGTATGATGAGCATTTTCAGTGACTTTTTAGAGAGTTGTATAGAGGTGTTTATGGATGATTTTACTATTTTTGGATCTTCATTTGATATATGTTTGGATAGTCTAGATAGAGTTCTGCATAAATCCATTGAAACTAACCTTGTTCTGAATTACGAAAAATGCCATTTCATGGTAGAGCAGTGCATAGTTTTAGGGCATGTGATCTCAAATAGGGGAATCGGGGTAGACCCTTCCAAGATAGATGTTATTTCACAATTGCCTTACCCCTCTTGCGTGCAAGAGGTTCATTCTTTTCTTGGTCACGCATGTTTCTATCACATGTTCATTAGTGATTTTAGCAAGAAGGCTCTTCCACTATCTCACCTATTGCAAAAGAAGGTGGTCTTTGATTTTGATGAGAGATGTATAGAGGCATTTGATTGCATCAAGGGAGCCTTGACCACCACTCCTATTATCCAGGCATCTAATTGGACAGTCCCTTTTGAGTTGATGTTTGATGCTTCTAATTATGCATTAGGGGTTGTCCTTGCTCATAAAGTGGACACACTGCCTGTGGTAATTTATTATGCTTCCAAGACTTTAGATGATGCACAAGCAAATTACACCATAATTGAAAAAGAGCTTTAAGCTATTGTATTTGCTCTAGATAAGTTTAGGTCTTATTTGCTTGGTTCTAGAATTTTTGTTTTCACTAACCATGAAGCTTTGATGTTCCTATTGGAGAAAGCTGATTCCAAACCAAGGCTGATTAGATGAATGCTCTTGCTTTAAGAGTTTGATTTGGAGATCCATGACAGGAGTGGAACACAAAATTTGGTGGCTGACCACTTGAGCAGGATTGAGGGAGTTGTTGATATGATGCATATCAAAGATGATTTTGCTAATGAACAACTTTTGAATATTTCTGTTTCTTTCCCCACCCCTTATATTGCTAACATCATTAATTATTTGGTTGCATCCGTTTTCCCCCCACTTTCATCTAATGCTCAAAATGACAAACTTAAGAGTGATGCTAAATATTATGTTTGAGATGATCCCTATTTGTGGAGATTGTGTACTGACCAGGTTACTAGAAGATTCATTCCAGATCATGAGGTCGAGTCAGTCCTTTAGTTTTTCCATTCTTCTACAGTGTGTGGCCATGTTGGTACCCAAAAGACAGCACGAAAGGTGCTTGACTCTGGATTTTATTATCCTGCCATATTCAAAGATGCATGGAGGATGTGTAGCACTTGTGAGCAGTGTCAAAGAGCAGCTGGTACCCTTTCTTGGAGGCAAGAGATGCCTTAACAACCTATGTTGTTTTGTAAGGTGTTTGATATTTAGGGTATTGATTTCATGGGTCCCTTTCCTATTTGTTTTGGCTTTTATTATATTCTTCTTGCTGTTGATTATGTTTCTAAATGGGTAGAAGCTAAGGCCACCAGAACTAATGATGCTCGGGTTGTTATTGGTTTTTTTATACCTCACATTTTTTGCAGGTTTGGCATACCCAACGCCATTGTTAGTGACCAAGGCACCCACTTATGCAACAGATCCATGCAAGCTATGCTTAAGAAATATGAGGTTTTTCATAGAGTCTCCACACCTTACCACCCTCAATGTAAAGAGGATTTTGGAGAAGATGGTACAGCCGAACATAAAGGATTGGAGTAACAGACTTGAGGATGCTCTTTGGGCACATAGGACTACTTACAAGGCACACATAGGGATGTCCCCTTATCGGGTTGTCTTTGATAAAGCATGTCATCTGCCTGTAGAGATAGAGCATCGTGCATATTGGGTTGTGAAAACTTGTAACTTGGCTCTTGATCAAGCTGGTGAAGAAAGAAAGCTCCAATTTAATGAGTTGATTAGATCCTCTTAGAAGCCTATGACAACTCTAAGTTCTACAAAGGGAAGACCAAAACATTCCATGATAACTTGATTTCTAGAAAAGAATTTTTGTTTGGCCAAAAAATGTTGTTGTATAACTCTAGGCTTAGACTCATGAGTGGTAAGCTTCGTTCTAGGTGGATTGGTCCTTTTTTTGTTACTAATGTGTTTCCTTATGGTGCTGTAGAAATCAAAAGTGAATCCACAAATAAGAGCTTCAAGGTTAATAGACATTGACTCAAGCCCTTCCTCACAAATCATTCCTTAGTGGATGAAATTGTGGAGGAGGACTCATTGGTTGAACCTGCTTTCCTCTCTATGAATCAGGGAGTTTTTATTTCTACCCTTGTCTACTTTTTATTGCACTTGTCCAACTCAATTGATTAGTATGTATATCTGGATATTCTAATTGTGCTACATTGGGACAATGTGTAGTTTAAGTGTGGGGGAGACTATTGTAGGTCGTAGGTTAGGTTGATGCATGCATTTCTTTGATTTTTAAGTTTTGCTTAGGTTTAGGCATTTTCTCTCATACTTTATTTCACTTAAGTCATGATATCTTGTGGTGTGAATCCATGCATTTTTGTGTGTCAAGTTGCTTTTGAGAATTGAGAGGTTGAAACAATTGTGATAGACTTGTCCCTTGTGAGAATTTGAGCCTTAATTGTGGATGGTTTGTTGTATGTCATCTAATATTCTTTCATGGGTGATTGCACTCTTGATTACTTGCACTCTAGAACTTGACTTGTTTCTTGTTAATACTTGATATTCACATGCACATATTGAAGTGATTTAAGCATTTCTTTTGAATAAGCCACTTAGCCAAATAAGCCTACCTTGAATGAATTTATCCTTTGATAGCCCCTTTGAGCCTGTTTACCTATTTCCTTTTTATTTAGCTCATTACAAGCTTATAAGTAAAAAAACCATGATTGTCCTAACCTTAGGGAATTTTGGAGCTTTGCAATTGTTTTAGGAATGGGTATTAAGTAAGAAAGGGTGCATTGTTTTTTAAATCTTGTGGATTCTTGGTTATGTCTTAATGGTTGATACAATTGTGTACTTAGTGTTCATAAAAAAAACTACAATAAAAAAGAAAAACAACAAAAAAGAGAAACAAAAGTGAATAAAAGGTTGAGTATGGCAAAGAGGATTGAAATTAGAGATTTGGTCTTATGTTTGGGTTGATTTTTACTTACTTTTTACTTATTCTCCATTGCTTCTCTATTCCATTTGGTTTTAGCTACATATCCCATATTTATTCTACCTTGTCCTTGGACCCATTACAACCTTGAAAAGTCCTTTTGATCTTTATGTGCATGTGCTTATGATGTTGATGTTAGAGGCTTGCGAAGCCTATGGTTGTGTTTGTTTTCATGAAGTGCTTTGAGTGTAAACACTTGCAACCTAAGACATATGAGTGTAAACACTTTAGAGAGCATATCTTGTGAGGTTCTATCATTTTTGTGACTCGCCTCTTGGTTTGATTGGTTTCTAGACATACTTGAATTCATTGGGTGATGTTCATGGATATCTTGATTGGATTCTTTCACTCTTTTGTCTTTGATTTTGCCCATTTCATTGCATTTCCTAGATTTCATTGTGAAGTATGTGATTTTCTTAGGTGTTTCATTTCCTAGTTTTTGTGATCTTCTTGCATGACTCACTTTGGTGCATATCTGTTAGTATAGCCTTATTTATTGATTTTGCCTATGAGTGCAAAATGTTAAGTGTGTGGGTATTTGATGAGCAATATATTTCACACTATTCATAACCTTAATTTATTATGATTGATGATTCTTAGTGCCTAATTGACTTTCTTTCACATGGTTTAGTGTTTTAGACTTTATTGGACTAATATTCCTAAAATGAGTTAATTTATGATTATTTGGCTTGATTAAATCTATTATCATTTTTCAGATCATATTTGGCACTACGAACATTTTGGGCATTACAAAAGTGGGGGATATGTGTTAAACTAAAGATTGTATATTTCTTTTAGGAGTTTTTATTTGTAAATTCGGTTTTAGTTTTGGTTCCATGTTTTAAGCCCATTTTCATTTTATTTCTTTTGGAGGGGTTAAATTCAAATTACCCATTCCAAACACACACACTTTACGTTATATCATTTTGAAACATAAGATATTTTCGTTTTCCCTCTTTTGGCTCCGTTAGGGTCTCACTTCTTCTTCATTTTCATTTTCGGTATGTTCTTCCATTGTCATGGAAGGCTAAATTTATGGACTAAATTCCTTTGGTAATGTATCACAACTCTTGAGGTTTTGTTGTTAATTTATTTTCGGTTTCTTTACTATTGATTTCTCTATCCTATTTATGAATGTTGTTTGCTTAATCCCATTGTTCATAAAATTATTTGTGAGTTTATCTTCGTTTAGTTGATTTATTCTCTAGTGCATGAACACTTAGTTTGTGTGAATTTATTAATCTTCCACGCTTATGCTGATTTCGCTTAGTCAAATACTTCGGTTGTGAAACTGTGCAAATTAGTAAGATAATGGTTGGAATCTGAAATTAGTCTTTTGAAACTGAGGATTGAGTTATGAACAAATGACCCAAATGGATTTAGTTGTTTTATTACATTGCTTAACTATTGTTTCTGAATTTGATTTATGTTCATACCAGGCAACAACAAAATTTCCCTTGTGTGTGTGAGTATAAGGTGTTTGAAGCTTTGCTTGAAAGATAATCCTTGAGAAATGACCTAGGAGTCACTTCCTAGTACCGTAATTTTTAATTGTTATATTATTTGCATCGTGTACGGCCTCGATCAGATGATCCAATTTCCTATTATCGTTTCGAAAAATTTGTGTCTAACTAATTAAGCACTAAAGGGTTAAGATACACTACTAAAACATTTGATGCAGTCAGAAAGTATAATCAGGTGATGACTTTTATAGATGAATAGATGAGTATATATACGGAGTAGTGATTTTGATCCTATAATCATGCTAGTCACCATGGCAATAATCATATAATGATTAAAATTACAAATGATATTGATTACATGATATAGCATAATTATAGTAATGACTTAATTATAGAGATTGACTACTCAACACATGATTGATATAGTTATGAGATCCATATATCAAGGCATTTCATTCTCTAACTCCCCCTCTCAAACTGATGGGTGAAGGAGTCACCCCAACTTTGTCTCTAAGTTGATTGAACCGTGTATGAGTCAAGGCCTTAGGAGGCAGTCAGGAATTTGATCAACTGATGGAATATATGCTACAATGACCTTATCATGTAGTACTTGATCTCTGATGTAGTGCACATCAATTTCAATATGCTTTGTTTGAGCATGCATGACTAGATTTGAGGCTAGTGCCTTGAAAATCAAGGTATCACACCAGAATGTTGGTTTCCTTAGTAGATGGAGCATTATTTCATCAAGGAGTGAACGAGTACATGCTATTTCAGTTGCTAAATCATCCAAAGCCCAATATTCTGACTCTATGCTGGACATTGGGACTACTTTCTACTTTCTTGAGGACCAAGAAACAAGTGTCATACCAAGAAAGACACATTTCCAGCCATAGACTTTCAATCATCCACACTAGTGGCCCAATCTGTATATGAAAATTCTATTATGTCTAGATTAGTAGAGAGTTTAATGTGTAGACAGTGGTGGATGTTGCCTTGGAGATACCTCAAATTTCTCTTTATGCCCGACTAATGATCTAAAGTAGGAGAGCTTATGAATTGACTAAGTTTGTTGACAAAGAAGGCAATATTAGCTCTTGTGTTTGTCAAGTACTACAATGCCCCTATGGCTTGTCTATAAACAGTTGGATCTTTTAGTTTCTCCCCATCAGTTGTAAACTACCTGCCATTTCTCCTAGGAGTTGGACATGATGATGCACTTCCCATCTTGAATTTACTCTGCTCATCATTTATGTACTTTGACTGCTTTAAGTACATAGCACTTGTATATTTGTGAACCTCTATGCCCAAGAAATAATGTAAGTGACCAAGATCCTTTACGGAGATCATAGTGTTAAGTTGTTTGATAAAGGCTTCCAAGAACTTGGTGTTGTTTCCTGTAACAATTATATCATCTACATATATTAGGAGGAAGGTGATATGATTTGTACCTCTTAAAGTGAAGAGTGAGGAATCACTTTTTGTGTTTTGGAAACCCCAATTCAGCATCGCATTTTTTAGTCTATCAAACCGACTCTTGGCTCTTGTTTAAGTCCATATATTGCCTTAGATAGTTTGCAAACATGATTGGGTTTGGTAGGATCTACAAAGCCTTTTAGTTGATTCATAAACTCAGTTTTCTTGTGATAACCACTTAGGAAAGCATTTTTTTTATCAAGCTTCTTGACTTCCCAATTGAGGTGCACTACAATTGTGAGTATAATTATGATTGTGATGGCTTTGGTAACAAGACTGAAGGTTTCTTCATAGTCTAATGCAGCTATTTGTTGGAACCCTTTTGCAACTAGTATTGTTTTAATCCTTTCAATTGTGCCATATGCTTTGTACTTGGTTTTAAAAACCCACTTGGAGTCAATGATACTATTTTGGTCTTCATATGGTACTAATGTCCATGTCTGATTGATCATAAGTGCTGGAAACTCCTTGCACATGGCTTCTTTCCATTGTGGTCTTCTGAGAACTTCGTTTCCATTTACTGGTTCCCTTTCTTCTACATATTTTTCATCCAATCCAATATAGGTTAGCTTTGGCTTGTGGATCCCATCTTTGCTCCTAGTGCGCATCTAGTGAGTGTTGTTGCTTATGCCTACCTCAATAGAGTTTGTATTTGTATCCGTTTCAGCAGGTTCAATGTCATTATTCTAAACTGGTTCATTGGTAGCTTGTCTTGTGCTAGTGTTATCTTTAGAGCTCTCAGTCAGTTATTGTTCATGATTTGAGTTGTTGTTAGCTAGAGCACTTTCTTCTCTAAGTGGAGTACTTACAACATGCAATGGAAAATGGATAGGTGGATTTTCGGTTAGTGTTTTTAGAAGGACTCTTGTATTAAGAAATTCTTGAGATGAAGACTCTTCCATGAGAATTGACACACTTATACCCTTTTGTGAGAGTTGTTATAGCCTAAGAATACACATCTAGTTTTCTGGAACTAGAGCTTATGTTGATTGTAGGGCTTGAGGCAATGATAGAAGGTGTATACAAAAGGCTTCAAGTAGCTGTAGTCAGGTTCCTTTGTATGTAGTAATGCGTAAGGGCTTTCATTTTGGGTGACTAATGAGGGCAGCCTATTGATACGGTAAACTATAGTGGAGAATGCTTCCCACCAGTAATTTTGAGGCATTTTGGCTTGTACCAATAATGTCAATCCATGTCCTACAATGTTCGTGTGTTTTCTTTCATCCCTACCATTTTTTTATGATGTATATGGGTATGACATTCTGAATTGCATTCCTGTTTCTATGGCATATTTCTGAACAACTTTATATTCACCACCACCATCACAATGAATTGTTTTAATCCTTTTGTTGAACTGATTTTCTACCATGTTTTTGAATTGAATGAAGATATGTGTAATATCTGATTTTGTTTTAAAGGGTAAATCCATGTAAATCTACTGAAATCATCAATGAAATGACCAAAATATCTTAAACCAGATGATAATATTATTGGTGGAGGAACCCATACATCAGTATGAATCAACTCAAAGATTTCTTGAGCATGAGATAAAGATGATTTAAAAGGTAAAAGGTTCATCTTACCATATTGACAAGACTCACAAAAGCTAAAATGGTCATTAGGTTGTAGTTTCACATTACAACTTTTCAAGACTTTATTATTTGGATATCCAAGTTTCCCTGTCAACTTGTCCTTCAAAAAACAAGAATTTGCATCAAACTCAATAAGGATATTATTATCAACAACCAATTTAAACACACTCAATATATTTTTGGTAATATTAGGCACATATAAAACATCATGTAAGTTGAGTGAACTCAGTTTTGAAGAACCTGTTCCAACAATCTTTAATTTTTCACAAATCTTAGAACTTATCAGTCTAGTATGATACATGATTGCTTGCACCACTGTCAAAGTACCAGTCATAATCTTGGTTGAGTTTTGAGAAGTTATAAAGGCATTGTGGGCTCCTGTCTTGTCACTATATGTTGAATGATTAGAACTTGAGTAGGCTTTATCAAACCTGTAGTAGCATTGCATTATCTTGCCTCTTGCTTTCTTACCTGCCCTTTATCTATAGCTATTGATTTCAATGATATAATAGTTTGGAGACATTAGTTTATTAGGAAAAGATTGAGTATGTTAGTAAACATGCAAAATAGACGATAACATGCTTTTGAATTTTTTGAACTTACTAACTATTATCATATTGGAAGCATTATAAACAAATCTCCACTGGTTGGTGAACTTGCTGTTATTTTTTCACACTGAAGGAATTTATAATATTCATGAATATGGATTTGGCTTAGATACGTCATTTAAGCTCATGGTCCTTTGCTGAGTCCCTTTGTTCGATCCTACAATCCTTTAGTCATTGTCTCATCTCTGAGTTCCTCACCCTTTCTTACACCAGACAATGCTTGCAAGACTAGTGTATCTATTTTTGTTCTCTTCTTGTATGCTTTGCATTCCGTTCGTATAAGTCTGTGAGTTTGTATGAATTTTGAAAACACAAACCTTTATGTCTGGTTTTAAGAAATAATTCTTCCTAGTACTTTTGAAAAATACTAATGACTTTGATAGAACAATGAAAAATACTACCAGACATGGCCATTCTATGCTATAAATTAATAATTAATGGGTAGATAATATCTTTCATGCTATTCTTTGAGCATGTTGCATGTGTTTATAAGCCACAATTGTCAGAATTGAGTGTGTCTTGAAAATTTAAGGAACTTTGTTTGGTCATCCAACCATTCTTTTTGTATTACTAAGGGTATCTTCTCATCATATGAGCAATAAACTAGAATATGTAGTTGCCCCTTTCAATAAGTGTAGCTCCCAGGAATTAAATCATTGACCTGGGAATTTTGTTGATGTGTAAACTGGATATTTAGAGATAATAACAACATTTAAAGTTGAAATGAGCATAGTCATTGCAAACTTAAAATTACTGCATTGTGACTGGTTCCTGGTTCCTGGTTCATGTTGATGCAGTGCTCCAAATCATATGATTTGAAGTATTGAAGTTGAGTTTTAAATATTTTTAACTTTTTAACAAAAATTGCTCAATCATAGACTTATTTAAGAATCATACATCATACAAGTTTAAATCTTCATCACCAATATATGTTGTGCTCTGTGTCTTCATCAAAACAGGTTTATAATGTTATGCTAACCCTTCCATTTCTGTATGTCTTCGTTAACAATAGGTTGCTCTTTCCCTTTCACTATCATTGGAATTTCATTCTTTATTCCGAGTAAGCCAATTCAATTTTCGTTTATGCTAAGATCTATTTTTAGGTTGCTCTTTCCCTTTCACTATCAATAGGTTTCTTTTTACCTTTCACTATCATTTATGCTAAGATCTATTTTTAATATATAATTCACATATTAGAAAGGGTGAGATACCCTTGGTTAAACAAAGAAGAATGTGTATGTGGCAAATTAGCAATGTTGAACATGATACTAGCAATGAATAAGTAAAGTAAAAATAAGTTTCATTGCAATGAACGTTTTTAACCATTAAAATGCATGGGTCACCATTTTGTTCTTAACAATACAAATGCGAGTAACGTATGCATTTTTAACCATACGAATGTACGAGTAACATGTATGTTTTTAACCATATTAATACCATAAAATAAGCTAATAATGTTTGTTATTCCATTCAAATTCAAGTTGTTACGTAAATAGAATATTTAGGAGTAGATTTAGTTTTGTTAATGCCTAGGAGATATTCTAGGAAATTAGGAGCAAATTTTTCTTTGTCAGCGTAAATATACGCTAGATATTATTTATGAAGCTGGTCTTCTTGGCGCTAAACCTGCAGGTACTTCTTTAGAGCAAAATCACCATTTGCCATCGGCTGGTGGATCTCTTTTTGATAACCCAGAGTGCTATCGTCGTTTGGTTGGGCGCTTGATCTATCTTTGTTTCACACGCCCAAAGTTGGCATTTAGTGTGCACACCTTATCTCAGTTTCTTCAAGAGCCTCGTACAATGCATTGGGACGCTTCTCTTTGCGTGGTTAGATTTCTTAAAGGTAATCCAGGAAAAGACATCTTGCTTTCGAACCACTATAATCTCCATCTTCATGGGTGGTGCGATTCTGACTGGGTTGGGTGCCCTCTCACGCGTCGATCCGTGACTGGTTGGCTTTCCAACTGGGCCAATCTCCTATTTCTTGGAAAACAAAGAAATAAAACACAGCCTCTCGCTCCTCGGCTGAAGTTGAGTATCGTTCCATGGCCACAACTACTTGCGAACTCAAGTGCTTAAAAGGACTTCTTTCTGATTTTGGCATTACTCATCCCCAACCTATGATCCTTAACTGTGATAGTCTGACGGCATTGCACATCGCCAAAATTCTAGTGTTTTATGAATGTACCAAGCACATTGAAGTCGATTATCATTTTCTTCGTAATGAGGTTCTAAATTGGAATATACTTCCTACCTATGTCTCCACCATTATACAGCTAGCAGTCATCTTCACCAAAGCTTTAGGCAAACCTCTGTTAAATTTCTTTCTGGGCAAGTTGGGAATTCAAAATCTTCCCAACTTTAGGCAAACCTCAAGAGGGTGAGTCGGGTTGGGGCCTGGCTTCGGGTCTTCGGTTGCAGGTGGAAACATCCTGGTCAAAAGGTTGCCGGGCTGGAAAGCCTGATGTGGTGCTTGTCAAGGGAATTCGCCTATGTTGGATGAGGGCTTGAGTATGCTCGGGCCCACCAGGAAGGTGTTCCGACCATCAAGTAAGTAAATGATGATGGAAGTGGAATCAACAATTCATGGTACAAGAAAGTATGATGCTTAAGAGAATAGAGAGTAAGATTAGAGAGTGGGGTAACCAATAATGCCTGAATGTATATGAGCTCTCTCCAGAATGAGTATGTGTAGGGGGTTGCTTTATGCGTGTCAAACGGCTTGGTAAGGCTGTACTCTGTGCATAGTTGACTTATAGCTTGTAGTATGTTGTGATAGCCACAGTCTAGGCATGTGGATGTTGTAGAGCAAATGGTTAGGTGAGAGTTGCAGGCAGTGTGTAGCAGACATTGGCAGTGCGCCAGGTGGGTGACAAAGATGTGGCCCTTGTACCGGCTTGAGGTGGCATCCAAGTGACGATGTGGTTTCCTTGGCGAGCCTAGTTGGTAGGTTGGTATGGTATGTCTTGGCGATTTAGGGTGTTTCCAAGTGCTTGAGTTCGATCGACGTCATGTAGTCCAGTCCGGTCAACGGGACCCCTTTTGAATGGGATGGAACATGGGATATGCATATGCATATTGAATAACTTATGAACGTTGTTGTAATGTTAATGGTAAGAAATGTCTTCTCTGACATAAAGGAATATAATGTGTTGATGTTTGAATGATATAACTCTTGAATAAAGAATTAAAAATGAAATGATAACTCTTAGGGAAGATTCTATATATTGTGTTTGATGGAAGCATTGTAATTATTAGAAAAGGACTTATAATATTATCTCCATCTCTATCCAAAAAAATTCTATCTATCCATCATCAATTAAAGAAAAACATAGAAAGAAAGGGAAAGAAATAGAAGAGTTTCTTGACAAGGAACAACACACAATATCTCCTAGAGGATTGATCGCCATAAATAAAAATAAGTAATCTAAAACACCAAATACTAGATGGGAATTAAAATCACGTGGACCCACCACCTACATTATATGCATGGGGAAATAAGTAACATCAATTTCACATGGGCTACCCCTCCGTATGATATGTAAGTTCAGGGAAAACAGTGATATGTGGTCCAATTTATAATGTTACAGGAACTGAGTGGTGGACCATGCACAAACTCTGGATATTAGCTTGATATACAAAAGGTTCTAGCTCTACTTTGATGATTAACACACCCATCTTTCTTCTCTCTTTCCTCTTCTTGAAAGCGAGATTGAAATGTGTTCTTTAACTAGCGAGGTACCGTGCCTAGATTCTTATTATTAATTATTGTTACATAACCCAAGACTAAAATATGCTTTAGGCTGGTTAAAGGTTGAAGAGTAAATAGTATTAATGAGAACTTGAGATACAAATCAATAAGGTAGATCAAAATCAAAGTGGTGTGGGGTTTCAGGGGTGAAAATGGTAATAGAAAAGTGCAGCCCACCGAACCTGATTTCATGAGGTTTTAGGAGGATTTATCTATATAGCCTCACTCTTATAAATAGAAAGTTTGTTTTCAGTATTTTTTGAACTTATAATATTATAGTCATTAAGCTACAACCATGAGAAAAATATTGGAATAAATACTCATTTCAGACATTCAATTATTTTGACTTTACAAGTTTAGTCTCTCAAAAATTGGAAAATTCAAAATGATCATAAAAATTTAAATTGTGTGTCAAATAAGTTATTTAGGGTCAAATTAGTCCCTATGAGATATTATAAAACATGTTAAAAAGACAAATTTGACCACTATTCAAAATTTTGGGGACCATTTTGGATTTTTAATTTTTGATGACTAAATTAGTAAGATCGAAAAATATGAAGGACTAAAATGAGTATTTACTCAAAATTTAATATTATTACAAAATTAAATTTTATACTATTTCGGGTAATTAAACTTTCACAATCCAAAAAATTTCTATCTTATTTTAGTTTTCTATATACTAACCGATACACTAATACTTACGGATATTTTGTTGGTACACATAATTCTTCTCAAATACACTGTGCAATTATAGACGACCAAACCCAATTATGGTTAGGCCATGGGCCAACATGTCTCACTAGGTACAGTTATAAAATACAAGTGTTTAAAATTGACATTTAACATTGCTTAGAGTGCTATTTGTGTGATTGCACTAAAATATCGTGTTAGATTCTTCAACACTTTAAAAGTGTTGTAGAAAGTGAAGATTCAACAATGTTTTCTCAAGAAAGCACCATAAGAATGGACAATCAACAATGTATGATAAAGAAAATGTTGTTTAATATGCTACGGACAACATCATGTGCTCAAGAAAGTGATGTTGTATACATCAAATCTACAACACTTTCTTGAGCAAGACCAATTAATCATCCATTTCTACTTCACTTTCTTGAGTAAGCGTTATTAATTCTTTAATATTGTTGATTCTCTAATGGTTTTCATTCTATCCATAATATTTTACTGCACTAAAAATATACTTTAATTTAAATCACTACATTAAATAGTACCAATACATAAAAAAACATAGCTAAAACATTTGTACCATTATATTATATACCAAGCATGATACTTAATTAATTTATTTGTTGTTTTCCTTTACAATGAGAAAATATCAATCTTAAATCCATACAATCCTAAAAATGAAAAAACCTAGTGCTAATTTATTTGATTATACAATATACAGAACATAGTTAGCTCATGTTTTTAGCATTGTGAAGAAGATCTTGCTTTTAACTTTGACACGGTTTTGATGAAGACACCAAGATCACAAAAAGAAGGAAAAATGAAGAAGACGTTGAAGACAAAGATGATCATGCTTCAAGATATATAGAGTCTAAGTCTTCAATACGTACTTTTATCCTTTACACTCTAGTTTATTTAGTAAACAATGCTCAAATGGAAGATAAAACTATTTTGAAATGAAATTGAAAAACTCTTACATAATGTAAACAATTCTCAAAATGCTAAGTTAACAGGTTACTTGATCTGAGTAACATGTCACTAGACCTAGGTAACAAGTTACTTGGACTATGTAATAGTGAATAACAGGTTACTGAGACTGTGTAACATGTTACCTAATTGAGTAAAACGTTATCCAACAAATTTACATAATGTAACTGATTACTACAAAGCAGTAACTGATCATTTCTCAAATAGAGAGTTTGGGTAATCGATTACATCACGAGGCAACCGATTAGACAGAGTTGTTATAACCATATTTTCAAATCCAAATTGAACAAATTTCATCCAAACTCAATAGGTTTCATCCCAACCGCGTATCAACTTCATGGAAGAGTATATTGGTTGATTGGAAGCTTATTTAAAGGCAATGAAACAACCACTTTGAAATACATATTGAGCATAACATATACACAACTTTCAAATACAATTCTGTGCACTTTTGTCCTAAAGTTTCAGACCTTTTCTGAAATTGCTTTAAGTGCAAAGTTCTAAAGTTTTTCAAACTTAAACACTTCCAAGAGCAATTGTATACTAAGTATATTGAAAGCAAGATCATTGCAAGTTATAGAATTGTTATATCTTATAAAGGCAATCATGCTTTATAATTTATTCTTTAAATCTTGTTGTAAAACTTGTCATTACAAGGGGTGGTGAGAAGAGGAAAGATAGTACTTGGAAAGGTTGTTTTCTATGAGTGTGGGGTATTTGTGAGTGTGTAAGGTACACAGAGTCACGGGGAGAGAAATTATAATTACAACTCAAAATATCTAGTAAAGAAATCTCTTGTGCTGCAAAAGTCCTAGACGTAGCCTTTGGTGGACAAGAACATGAACAAGTAAAAATATTTGTGCTCTTTCTCTCTTCTCTCAACTCTTTCTATTTCTTTTGAAGTTTTATTTGGTAACCTTTCTGCAACATTTCTGTAACATCACATTATGATATTTTTAGCAAATATTTTTTACCATGACTCCCAACAACTAATTCACCCCTCTAGTTCCCATCTAATACTTACAATTGGTACCAAAGCTTAGATTGGGTAAGTTACTCCCAAAGATACTAATATTTTAGATGGTCTCTACATCCTTTTTGGGAGAAGGTTCCAGCATCAATTGCCCTCTAAATTTTGTTGGAGAATGCTATGATTTTTGGAAAATAAGGATGATAATCTTTATAGAATCTCAAGATCTTGACATATGGAATGCGATTGAGGAAGGACCCTATGAACCCTTTATCGTTATCAATAGTGTAAGGGAGGTTAAACTTAAATCTACATGGAATGATGAGGATAAAAAGAAAGTGAAATATGACCTTAAGGCCAAAACATCCTCACTTCAATCATAAGAATAGTTTAATTTTTTAGAGTGTCTAATTGTAAATCCGCAAAGGAAATGTGGGACACTATAGAAACCACACACGAGGGGACTGAAGAAGTTAAGCAATCTAGACTCAATACTCTCTCCCAAGAGTATGAAATGTTCCACATGAAACCAGGAGAGAAAATTCTGGATCTCCAAAATAGGTTTACTCATCTTAAAAATCATTTGATTGCATTAGGCAAGGTGCTGTCAAATAGTGACTTGAACTTGAAAGTTCTAAGATTACTAACAAGACAATGGCAACCCAAGGTGATAGTCATTTCTGAAAAGAAAAGTTTATCAAAATTTTTTTTGGCTACACTCTTTGGTAAATTGCAGGCACATGTGTTAGAGTTAAGCCAACTTGATCAACATCAGGAACAAGAAAAGAAGAGGAAAACATTTCTTTTAAGGCAAAGGCAGAAACATACGAATCTTCCATAGACGAATAAGAAAAGGAAGATATGGAGGATATGATCATGCTAGTGAAAATGTTCAACAAATTTCTAAAGAGGATATAAGGAGTCAAGGCTGGACAAGCAATGAAATTCACCAAGAGTAATGAAGTTTCCACTTCACCTCAAAACATCAATTGTTTTGAATGTCGAAAACCTGGTCATATGAAGATGGATTATCCTACACTAAAGAAGAATCCCTTCACAGGGAAATTAGAAAAGAGGGTTGGAAGACAATCCTACATCGCATAGGAGGACAACGACACGAGTTCAACTTCAGAACAGAAAATAAAGAGCAATCTCATCTATCCTTAATGACGTCTCATCATTCTGAAGATGAGGAGGTAAGTGAAACTGAACCATTAGATAAGCCATCTTTTTATGATTTGCAAAATTTGTTTAACGAACTGCATAATGAATATGTCAAACTCACTAAACTTTGCTTAAAACATAAAAATGAGTTAGACACATTCAAAACATCAATTGTTTTGAATGTCGAAAACCTGGTCATATGAAGATCGATTATCCTACACTAAAGAAGAATCCCTTCACAGGGAAATTAGAAAAGAGGGTTGCAAGACAATCCTACATCGCATAGGAGGACAACCACACGAGTTCAACTTCAGAATAGAAAATAAAAGGCAAGCTCATCTATCCTTAATGACGTCTCATCATTCTGAAGATGAGGAGGTAAGTGAAACTGAACCATTAGATAAGCCATCTTTTTATGATTTGCAAAATTTGTTTAACGAACTGCATAATGAATATGTCAAACTCACTAAACTTTGCTTAAAACAAAAAAATGAGTTAGACATATTCAAAAACAAGCCTTCCTCTTCTTTTTGTCCAAATTGTATTACTTTTGAAAACAAAGTTTCTACCACGAGTCTAGAACTCAAGAACCTAAATAAGAGTAATAAAAAATAGAACAACATGTTTAAAATGTTGAGATACTCCACCGATCATAGCAGTCTTGACTTTTCAAAACCTTCTTCAAATGAGAAAAAAAGATGTCTCCACTAAAATAAATTTTCAAAAACAAAGTTTCCATACTCATAATGTTTAAAACTCTAGAATAAGGATACAAAAGCATCAACTCATTTGCACTTATTGTAAAAATCATGGGCATACACTCAACACTTGCATGATTAGGAAATATGGTGTACCCCTAGGACGTTTTAAATTGATAGAGAAAGGTGCTAACCCTTTAGGATTCAAACTAAATTGGGTATCCAATATTACTTAATCTGTTTTGCATGAATATTTGGGAGCCGCCTGTGATTTGTGGTATTTAGATATCTGCTGCTCAAAACATATGACGGGCGATAAAGGGACATTCTCTATCCTTATTCCAAGGGACAAGGGCTATGTGACATATGGTGACAACAATAAATGAGGAATTCTTGAAGTTGGTAGAGTCGGGAATCCACCTTCTATTACAATAGAAGGAGTTCTATACCTTGAGGGACTCAAGCACAATCTACTTAGTATACGTCAACTTTGTGACAAAGGGTTCCATGTCGCATTATACGTGACAATTGCATCATTGACAACAAGATATATGAAAACTCTAAACTCATTGGTAAGAGAATTAATAAGTTTATATGATTGCTTTACCCGATTCTTCTCTTCTCATAAAATGTTTAACTATAAATTTTCACAATGCATGGCTATGGCATAGGAGAATTGCTCATATTCATATGGATCATTTCACTAAACTGATCAAGAAAGACTTAGTTGTTGGTTTATCCAATATTATGTTTGTTAAGTACTTGTCAAAAGGATAAACAAACAAAGACTTGTTTTAAACCAAAGCATATGGTTTCTTCTAATAGACCATTGCAGTTACAACATATTGACTTATTTGGCCACTCTCAGACCAAATGTTTTGGTGGTAAGTACTATGCTCTTGTGATAGTAGATGATTTTTCAAGATACACTTGAAATCTATTCTTGGTAAATAAGAATGAGGCATTTAATGCCTATAGCAAATATGCTAAGAGAGTACAAAATGAAAAATTTTTGAAAATCGCTACTATAAGGAGTGATCATGGGGGAGAAGTTCAAAATGCTTCTTTTGAGGAATTCTGTGATAATCTCGGTATCACTCATAATTTCTCTGCTCCTAGAACATCAAAGAAAAATAGTGTTGTAGAATGAAAGAATAGGTCTTTGGCAAAACTAGCCCGTACTATGTTGAATGAGACTAATCTCCCAAAATATTTTTGGGCTGATGTAGTCAGTACGGTTTGCTATGTTTCCAACTGAGTACTTATAAGACCAATTCTAAAGAAAACCTCCTATGAACTCTTCAAAGGTAGAAAACCAAATATTTCTCACTTGTATGTGTTTGGTTGTAAATGCTTGTGCTTAATAATGACAACGATAACTTAGGTAAGTTTGATGCAAAAGCTGATGAAGGAATTCTCCTAGGTTATTCTCTTACTAGCAAAGCTTTTAGAACATTCAATAAGATAACTTTAGTCATGGAAGAATCCATTCATGTAACTTTTGATGAGACTAATCCATCCATGGAATAAAAGTCCATTATAGATGATGATGACTTACCTAGTTCTTCCTTAGAAAATTTCGTTTATGAAGCAACGACCAACATAAAGTAGTTGAAAATAGATGATATTTTACCTTCATAAGAAGAACATATTCATTATAATTTACCTAAAGAATGGAGAACCCATCAATATCATCATATTTACAACATCATCGGTGATATAAGTAAGTGAGTTACCACTCACCTAAAGTTGAATGATACTTGTCTAAACATGGCTTTTGTTTATCAAGTTGAACCATCCAAGATTGATGATGCAATCGAGGATGAGCACTGGAATCTTGCTATGCAAGAAGAACTTAACTAGTTTGAGAGAAAAGAGGTTTGGGAACTTGTTCCTAGACTTAAGGATATGCATGTTATATGAAAATAGTATTATTGTAAGAAATAAAGCAAGACTAGTAGTCCAAGGATACAATCAGGAATAAGGTATAGACTTCGATGAAATCTTTGCTCTATTGGCTAGACTTGAAGCCATTAGATTATTGCTAGCATATGCATGTTCTTTGGATTTTTTAGAAAATGGACGTAAAAAGTATTTTTTTGAATGGTTATATTCAAGAAGAGATATATGTTGAACAACCTCCAGGGTTCGAAGATTATAAATATTCCTCTCATGTCTATAAACTTAAGAAGGCTCTCTATGACTTAAAGCAAGCTCTAGGTGCTTGGTGTGACCATCTAACAAACTTTTTACTTGATAAAGGCTTTACCAAAGGAAAGGTTGATACTACACTATTTATTAATAAAATTGACCATAATCACTACTTGTTCAAATATATGTTGATGATATCATTTTCGGTTCCACTAATAATCTCTTGTATAGTGATTTTGGTAAAATGATGCAATGGGAGTTTGAGATGTTCATGATGGGAAAGTTGAATTAATTTCTTGGACTACAAATCAAACAACTCAAGGATATTATTTTTTCCAGTCAATCTAAATACGGAAGGGGTATTTCGAAGCACTTTGTGATGGATGATTGCGAACAAATTGTCACTCATATGGGTTCTAGAACATAGATAGATACTGACGAAGCTGGAAAATGCATTGATATCTCTAAGTATCAAGGTATGATCAGTTCCCTACTATATCTTACCGAAAGTAGACCTGATATAATATTAAGTGTTTGTCTTTGTGCACATTATCAGTCAAAACTCAAAAGAGTCACATCTTGTAAGAATGAGATTGCAACTAAGAAGGGGGGGGGTGAATTAGTTGACTTAAAATTATAGTAAGTTTTTCTGCAAAATGTAAGAGTTAATGTGCAGCGGATAATATTGCAGAAAATAAACA
>NW_017721195.1:0-122082 GCF_001865875.1 Lupinus angustifolius | reverse complement strand
CCAGTACTCTTGTAGCACAAGAGATTTCTTCACTAAATATTATGAGTTGCAATTATAATATCTCACCTTGAGATCTCTATGTACCTTACACACTTCCTAATCCTTATTCATTTTTGGAAAAAAACATTTCCAAGTGATTCTAATCCCCTTTCTTATCACACCCTTGTGAAAGAAAGTATTCTGCAATAATAATGAAGAATGTACAATAATGGCAAATTGCCTTTACAAGTTTGAAAGTAATATAACTTGCAATCCAATAAACTCTTTTGTATACTTAGTAATAATGCTCTCTATAAGTTGGTAAACTTTGAAACATTTTACTTTAAGCAACTTCAGAAAAATCAACTTTGAAAATTTAAGAACTAGTTGGGAAAAGTGCAGAAAATAATTTCAGAATGTTTGTAAGAGCTTTCAAAATTTGTATGAGAGTTGTGTTTTTTTGTGTTGTGAGATTTAATGCCTTTAAATAGAATTTCCAATCACCCATAGTGCCTCTACGAAAAGGTAGGAATATATTGGAGTGAAGATATTTTGTTTGGGATGAAAAATCTTTCATTTTGAAATCTGAAATCTGATACAACAACTCTTAGTAATCGATTACAACCAGTGTGTAATCGATTACCCAAACATTCTGTCCATTGGGCATTTAAATTCAATTTAGAGTAATCGATTACATCAAGTGGGCAATCGGTTACTCAACTTCATTAAAACTGGTAATCTATTACTCAAAGACAATAATGGATTACTCTAATCAGTTTTAAGTTGGATAACTCTTTTCTCACACACGTAACCTGTTACTTAGATGAAGTAACTCGTTACACACTATTTTTGATAATTGTTTTAAGTATATTGAGGTGTTTCAATTTTATTTTAAAAATTGTTTGAGCATTACTACTATTGTATATTCAAGAGTATAGAATAGAAGTACCTATTTAGAGTTAGACCAATTTGTCTTGAAGCTTTGTCTTCTTTGTCTTCATAAGTATTCTTCCTTTTCTTCTTTTTGGTGATGTTGGTGTCTTCATAAAAACTGTGCCAAGGTGAGGAGCAAAGATCTTCTTCACAATCTCCCCCTTTTGATGTTGACAAACCAATATCTTCTTTAATAGTGTAGTTTTATGAGAGCAGCATACTTTGAGATATGTTAAAATGACTTGAGTATGCTCTCCCTATTTTGTATGCTTCCATTTCATTTGAAGTTATGTGCCTGAAATGTTTTAAACAGAAAATACACTTCACCCAATTTTTCTCCCCCTTTTGACTTCATCAAAAAGTAGAAAAGCCAAGAGTCCAACACAATATATATATAGCACACATATTCATAAGTTATAAAATAAACATCACAATGCATATCATAAAACATAGATGTTCAGATATTTCTTCACAAGGAACAAAAACAAAACAACATAAAGCTAATTTTGTCCGAAACTATGAAATGATTACAACCTTAAAATCAGTAAATTGTTCAGAAACATGCTTCAATACAAAAAGAATTCTTAGACACAATCTAAGACTCAGACTCAGAGTTGTCCTCATCAATGTCCATGCTACTCAGCTTAGAAGAGATACAATGAAGTTCAAACTAGATTTATTGATTCTGAATATCAAAGGCATCCATCCGGTTAGTGATGTAGCCTCGAAGAGAAAGCAACTCATCCATAATCATATGATTAGAAGGCATGACAACAGATGAGGAAGATTGAGAATGAAACTTAGAAGGTTGGGGTTCATGAGGGTTATGATTGGTAGGTTTTGGTTGATCAGCAGGTGTATTCGGTCTATCAAATTGATGCTTATAGGTGCGACGACCATGAGAATCTATGGAGAAACCCATTTTGTGGACAACTTCCACATCAATCTTGCTTTCACGAAGATTTAGAGCGACCTTGGTTTCACCATTAGTAGAAACACCGAAATGTTCAAGAATATTGGTTATGAAAATTACATAGGGCAAAGGGCTTTGAGTTCCTTAAAAATTCCACATTTGTCTCATTATCATCTGAGTCCAATTGATTTTGATGTTAAACTTCATAGCATACATCAATTGGAGTTCTATGTCACTAATTTGAGAATGGTTTGAAAATTTTGGTAAGATGACATAACTCAGAAAATAATGAAGCAAACGATCTTCAAATCTGAGATGTCCAGCAGTTAGGATATCTCTAATTTTAACAGTCTCACTAAAGCCTTGTTGCTTATGCATTTCTATTTCCTCTTTAAAAATTCTACACATAGAATGGTATAAATCCTTTCAATCATAGTTATTCCATTCACATACAAGGCCGAAACCTGTTATGCTACCTTGATAGGGTATGTTACAGAACAATGAACTAAAAGTTTTCAAATAAAAAACAATGGTTTTTCCTTTCACATAGGAAGTAAGACAATTTTTCCGAAAGTTCATGTTGTAGTAAAATACTCGAACAAGTTCAGGATAAATGACGTTAGTTTCATAGCAGAAGTCAAAAAGATTTTTTGCCGTAAAAGATAATGAAAAAAAAAGTTTTCAAACTCAATTCCCCACATTATCATATTTCGGAGTAAAGATGACTCGACCATGAAAGTGCTCCTCAAAGACTTTATGTTGCTCATCATTAGCAAGAAGTCTTGTCAAATCTAGAGGTTTAGCCTCCAAAGATGAAGTTCCTTGGTTCGTTTGAGTCACATTTGTGTGTTGCTTCTTTGATCTAGAAGAGGAAGCCATAGATTGAGGTTTTTGAGTTTTTTAGGTTTTTGGGTTTTGGAGATTTGAGGATTCTTGATTTAAGTCACTAAACACGAAAATGATGCTGTAGAAGTGTTTATAAGTGAAAATGTGATATGAATGGATGCAAAAAGCACCCAAAACGAATAAAAAACGAAGATTTTAGAGAAAGATGAGGTTGAACACGAGTTGAGGAAGAAGACGAGTTTTGAAAAAGTTTGAAAAATGCAGAAAAATCACATATATAACTGCATAGAGTAATCAGTTACTCATTTTGAGTAATCAATTACTCAAATTACAAAATTTAAAATTTTCAAACAATAGCTTTATGTAATCGATTATAGCATTTGCATAATCGGTTACTGAAACTCCCTGTTTAACCCTGTAATCAATTACTCTCTAGTGTAATCGATTACTGACCCTGAAAAAACTTATTTTTATGCATGCTGATGCTATAAAAATGATTTTTAACCCAAAATTTGAAAATTTTAACCTTAATAAGCACTTTTAAGTACAAGTAGCCATGAGATAATGAAGCACACGTATAATCATATAATGATGTTAAGATAGGTACGTTTCATCAACGATGCTTAATTCACATCTAATTTTATAAAAAGGTTCTTTAGCGAATGGTGTAGTGAAAATATCTACTAGCTGGTTATGAGTATCAACAAATTCAACGATCACATCTTTCTTTTGGACATGGTCCCTAAGGAAGTGATGCCTTATATCTATGTGTTTGGTTCTAGAATGCATAACTAGATTCTTTGTGAGGTTTATAACACTAGTATTGTCACATCTCAGAGGAGTGTAACCTAAGTCTAAGCCATAATATCGTAATTATTGCTTAATCCATAACACTTGGGCACACCAACTACCTACTGCTATATATTTAGCTTCAGAATTGCTTAGGGAAACACATGATTGTTTCTTGTAAGACTAAGAGACTAAAGCATTTCCTGAAATGTGACAAGTACCACTTGGACTTTTCCACTCAGTTTTGCATCCGGAAAAATCTGAATCTTAATAACCAACCAAATCACATATACTTCCTTATAGATACCACAACCCAACGTCAGTTGTGCCTTCAAGGTATTTTATGATTATCTTAACAACAACTAAGTGTGGTTCTTTTGGTTTAGATTGATAGCGTGCTCACAGACATACACTAAACATGATATCAGGTCTACTGGCAGTAAGTATAAAAGAGATCCAATTATACCTCAATACATTGATATTTCAATGCATTTTCCATCTTTGTCTGTATCGATGTAAGTAGCAAGTCTCTGCAATACTTGGATTGACTTACAAAAATACCATTATCAAGTTGTTTGATTTGTAATCCAAGTAAGTAATTGAAATTCCCCATCATGGACATTTCAAACTCTCCTTGCATCATTTTGCCAAAATCACTACACAAAACTTCATTAGCAGAACAAAAAATAATATCATCTATGTAAATTTGAACAAAAAGAGTATAATGATTTATTTTCTTTATAAAGAGTGTAGTGTCGACCTTCCATTTGGTGAAATATTTTTCAAGTAAAAAATTGGTTAGACGATCATACCATACGTGTGGAGCTTGCTTCAAGTCATAGAGAGCTTTCTTTAATTTGTAAACATGAGAAGGATGTTTGTAATCTTCAAAATTAGGAGGTTGTTCTACAAACACTTCTTGAATATATCCATTTAGAAAATACTCTTTACGTCCATTTGGTATAGCTGAAAATTTAAAGAATAGGCATATGCAAGTAATAGCCTAATAACTTTAAGTCTAGCAACCGAAGCAAAGGTTTCATCAAAGTCTATACCTTCTTCCTGATTGTATCCTTAGGATACTAATCTACCTTTATTTCTAACAATAATACAATTTTCATCAAATTTATTTCGATATACCCAACAGGTTCGTATAACATGCCTATTTTTAGGTCTAGGAACAAGTTCCCAAACATCATTTATCTCAAACTAGTTTAATTCTTCTTGCATCGCAAGAATCTAGTGTTCATCTTCGATAGCATCATGAATCTTGGAGGATTCTATTTGAGAAACGAAGGCCATGTTTAGACAAGCATTTTCTAGCATTAAACGGGTAGTATCAACCTTACTTATATCACTAATGATGTTGTCAATAGGATGGTATCGATGACTTCTCCATTCTTTTGGTAAATCAGAGTGAATATTCTCTTCTTGAGAAGATAGATCATCTTCCATTTTCAAATGCTCAGTATTAGTTATAGAATCATTAATAGAATTTTCTTTAGCAGGGGAACTTGACAAGTCCTCTTCATCAAAGGTTAACCCATCCTTTATCATAGGATTGGTTTCATCAAAATATACATGAACCAATTCCTCCATTGCAAGTGTTATTTTATTAAAAACTCTATAAGCTTTACTCGTAAGAGAGTAGCCTAGGATGATACCTTCATCATTTCTATAAGCTTTACTCGTAAGAGAGTAGCTTAGGAAGATTCCTTCGTCAACTTTTGCATCAAATTTGCCTAAGTTATCCTTACCATTATTTAAAACAAAGCATTAACAACAAAATACATGCAAATGAGAAATGTTTGGTTTTCTACCTTTAAAGAGTTCATAGGGGGTTTTCTTAAGAATTGGTCTTATAAGAGCTCGGTTTGAAACATATCATGCAGTACTTATTGCATCAGCTTAGAAATATTTTAGGAGGTTAGTTTCATTTAACATTGTACGAGCCAGTTCTTCTAAAGACCGATTCTTTCTCTCTAAAACACCATTTTGTTGTGGTGTTCTAGGAGCGGAAAAATTGTGATTGATGCCAAGATCATCATAGAATTCTTCAAATGAATACTTTTGAAATTCTCCCCCATGATCACTTCTTATAGCATCGATTTTTAGTGATTTTTCATTATGAACTCTTTTAGCATAACTGATAAAGGCTTTGAATGCCTCATTCCTATGAACTAAGAATAAAGTCTAAGTATATCTCCAAAAAAGAGCGCCATAACTTTTTGTCCTTGAGGGGCCAAATAAGTCCATGTGTAGTAACTTCAATGGTCTATCGGAAGAAACCATGTGCTTAGGTTTAAAAGAAATTTTTGTATGTTTACCATTTGACAAGAACTACATAGTTTGTCTTTAACAAACTTCATTTTGGGTAAACCAACAACTAAATCTTTCTTAATGAGTTTATTCAAATGGTCCATATGTATATGAGAAATTCTCCTATGCCAAAGCCATGCATCATGATTATCATTAGCAACTAAACATGTTATTGGTAAAGAGGAGTCTATGTCAATCATATATACATTATTTATCCTTTTACCAATCGATGATACACTTATCTGGGTAGACTGCCACATGAAAGCCTTTGTCACATAATTGATTTATACTTAGAAGGTTGTGCTTGAGTTCTTCAGCATATAATACACCTTCTATGGTTGTTGAAGGTGGCATGCCAATTCTACCAACTCCAAGTATTTTTCCCTTGTTATCACCATATGTGACATAGCCTTTGTCCCTTGGAGTGAGAAAAAAGAACTTGTTTCTAGTGCCCATCATGTGTTTTGAGCAGCCGTTATCTAAGTACCATGAGTTAGAGGCGGCTCTCTAATTATCCCACAAAACAGTTTAAGTTTTATTAGGTACCCAATATTCTTTGGGTCCTACATAGTTAGTACCTTTCTCAACCCATCTAAAATGACCTAGGTCTATACCATATTTTCTAATTTTACAAGTATTTGGTGTATGTCCATGGTTTTTACAATATGTACATGTGAGTTGATGTTTATGCATCCTAGATTTATTATTACTATTTTTAAATGCATGGATACTTTGTTTTTCAAAGTTTATCTTAGTTGAGACACTTTGTTTCTTAGAAACATGACTTTCTGAATAGTCGAGACCTCTTTGGTCTGTTCGTCTTTGATCATTAATGATATTTTCTAAACTTTTACTACTCTTGTTGATCTTATTAAGTTCAAGACTTAAATTTGAAACTTTCTTTTCAAGAATAATGTAGTTTTGACATGAAGTTGATGAGAGTTTGTTTCTAAATGCATCTAACACAATTTTTTGTTTTAGAAACATTTTTGTGAGTTTAACATATTCATCATGCAAGTCATTAAATGCAGTTTGTAATGCAGAAGAATATAGTTGAGTATTATTTACCTCTTTATCATCAGAATGATGAGAGGCCATCAAGGAAAGATGTACTTGTTCTTCATTTTCTTGTTCAGAAGCGGAACTGGTATCATTGTCTTCCCAAGCAATGTTGGCTCTCCGTCCAGTCCTCATTTCATTCTTCCCTTTGAAGGAGTTCCTTTTCAAGTTTGGACAGTCCATCTTAATATGGTCAGGCTTGCCACATTCGAAGCATGTGAAATTTTAGTTTGAAGTGGAGGCGTCATTGTTCTTGGTGAATTTTCTCATTTGTCCATTTTTACCACTCTTGTTCCTTTTAAGAAACTTGCTTAACTTCTTTACAAGAAGACTCATGTCTTCCATTTCTTCCTTCTCAGATTCATCTTCTGATGATTCATATTTGTCTACTTTCGCCTTAAGAGGGATATTCTTTTTTTCTTCTCTTGCTCTTCATGTTTGTCAAGTTGGTTGAGTTCTAATTTATGTTCCTGTAATTTTCCAAACAAAGCAGCCAAAGACATTTTCGATAAACTTTTCTTTTCAGAAATGGCCGTTACCTTGGTTTTCCATGTTCTGGTGAGTGATCTTAGAACCTGCAAGATCAAGTTACTATTTGATAGTACCTTACCAAGTGCAATAAGGTGATTTGTAAGATGAGTAAACCTCTTTTGAAGATCCAGAATTTTCTCTCTAGGTTTCTTACGAAACATTTCATAATCCTGGGAAAAGTATTGAGTCTTGATCTTTTTACCTCATCTGTTCCTTCATGTGTTGTCTCTAGAGTATCCCACATTTCTTTGGCAGATTTGCAGTTTGATACTCTAACAAACTCGTCAATGCCAAGTGTTGATGTGAGGATGTTCTTTGGTTTGAGATCATACTACACCTTCTTTTTATCTTCATCATTCCATGAAGATTTGGGCTTTACTTCTCTTACGCTGTTGATTACAGTGAAGGGTTCATATGGCCCTTCTTCAATTGAATTCCATATATGAAAATCCTCATTCCGATTTTCCAAAAGTCATAGCACTCTCCAACAAAGCTTGGAGGGTGGTTGATGGTGGAACCTTCTCCTAGGAATGATCTTGAGGTCATCTTTGATATAAGATCATATTTGAGAATATCTTACTCATAAATAGCTCTAGTGCCAATTGTTAGAATGAGATTGCAACTAAGAAGGGGGCGAATTAGTTGACTTAAAATTATGGCCACTTTTTCTGCAAAATCAAGAGTTAAAGTGCAGCGGAGAAATTATGCAGTAAATTAACAAGTAAAAAATCAAACAGATAAGGGAGAAGAGAAGATACAAGGTTTTTTATATTGGTTCACCTTCTTCTCCATCGAAGGTTACGTCTAGTACTCTTGCATCACAAGAAATTTCTTCACTAAAGATTATGAGTTGCAATTACAATATCTCACCCCAAGATCTCTATGTTCCTTACACACTCCCTAATCCTTGTTCACTCTTGGAAAACACCTTTGCAAGTGATTCTAATCCCTTTTCTTATCACACCCTTGTGAAAGAAAGTATTCTGCGATAATAATGAAGAATGTACAACAATGGTAGATTGCCTTTACAAGTTTGAAAGTAATATAACTTGAAATCCAATCAACTCTTTTTTATACTTAGTAATAATGCTTTTCATAAGTTGGTAAACTTTGAAACACTTTGCTTTAAGAAACTTCAGAAAAATCAACTTTGAAAGTTTAAGAGCTAGTTGCCAAAAGTGCAGAAAATAAGTTCAGAATATGTGTAAGAGCTTTCAAAATTTGTATGAGAGTTGTGTTTTTTTGTGTTGTGAGATTCAATGCCTTTAAATAGACTTTCCAATCACCAATAGTGCCTCTACGAAAAGGTAAGAATATATTGGAGTGAAGACATTTTGTTTGGGATGAAAAATCTTTCATTTTGAAATTTGAAATCTTATACAACAGCTCTTAGTAATCGATTACAACCACTGGGTAATCAATTACCCAAACATTCTATCCATTAGGCATTTAAATTCGATTTAGAGTAATCGATTACAGCAAGTGGGGAATCTGTTACTCAACTTCATTAAAACTGGTAATCTGTTACTCAAAGACAATAATGGATTACTCTAATTATTTTTAAGTTGGATATCTCTTTTCTCACACACGTAACCTGTTACATAGATGCAGTAACCCGTTACACACTATTTTTGAAAATTGTTTTAAGTATATTGAAGTGTTTCAATTTTCTTTTAAAAATAGTTTGAGCATTACTACTATTGTATATTCAAGAGTATAGAATAGAAGTACCTATTTAGACTTAGACTAATTTGTCTTGAAGCTTTGTCTTCATAGTATTCTTCGTTTTGGTGATGTTGGTGTCTTCATCAAAATCTTGCCAAGGTCAGGAGCAAAGATCTTCTTCACACATCTCACTACTGTTAAAAGAATAATGGAATATCTTAAAGGCACACCTGATGTTGGACTAGGTATCCAAAAGGAAGTCTATGTGACTTGGTGGGATACTCAGATTCAGATTTTGCTAGATGCGAAATTGAGAGGAAAAGTACAAATGGTACTTGTCATATTTTAGGAAATGCTCTAGTCTCATGGTCTTGTAAGAAGCAAGCATGTGTTGCTCTAAGTACTGCTAAGGCGGAATATATAGTAGTAGGTAGTTGATGTACCAAATATTGTGGCTCAAGCAACAATTATGAGATTATGGATTAGACTTAGGATGCATTCCCTTGAAATGTGATAATAGCTATAAACATCACAAAGAATATGATGTTGCCTTCATGAACCAAACATATTGATATAAGTCATCACTTCCTTAGGGACCATGTCCAAAATAAAGATGTACTCTTGGAATTTGTTTATACACATGACCGGTTAGCAGACATCTTCACTAAACCATTGGCTAAAGAATCTTTTACAAAATTGGACGAGAATTAGACATACTTGATGAAGCTTACTTGTCAAACATGTTTATATATTTATATGTTTGCTTCATTATGTTTATCACATGCATACTTGTCGTTGTACTTGTTTAAAAATGCTTAAATTTCATATTTTTGGGGTATGTAATCGATTATTACTCAAGAGTAACCGATTATCAGGCATCAGATAGCCTGAATATTTCAAAATTGAAGACTGTAATCAATTACCGCAATGAGTAACCAATTAATTTTGAAATACAGAATAATTGTAAATAATTACTCTGTAGAGTAACCGATCACACTACTAGAAGATTTTAAACACTGGGCAATTTCAACTACTGTAATCGATTAATCACCCTAGAGTTACCGATTACACTACATGCTATTTAAGGAAATTCTTCATTTTTCAAACTTCATATTCCTCATTTCAAACTTATTCAACTGTGGTAACCCCCACAAATTCGAAAAACAGCCATACTCAACTATTTTGAGTGATTTTTTAGTCTATCTGTATCACATCTTCATTTTCGAACACATTGCAAGATTCATTTTTGTGTTTGGTGGCCTAAATTGAAAATCTCAAAATCTCAAGACCTGGTTTTCTAAACCTTCATTTTTATGGCTTCAACTTCCAAAACCAAGAAGCAACGAACCATTGTGACTCAAAGGAGGCAACCAACCTCATTCGAGGCGAATCCTTTGGACTTGGCATGTCTTCTGGCTAATGAGGAACAACACAAAGTGTTTACAGAGCATTTTATGCAGAGACCTATCTTTGCTCCTAAGTTTGGTAAGTTGAACTCTTTCGAGTCCGATGATTTCATTTCCCCCTCCCTTCTTAGACAACAAAAGTTGTTTAATTTATGTGACAATGCAGTATTCCTACTACCTGGAACTTGTCAGGGTATTTTACTGCAACTTGAAATTTGAAAAGAATAAAATCTTCTCCTATGTCAAAGGCAAGGAACTTTCCATAAACCTTAGAACTTTAAGTTCAATTTGCGGTAATATACATTTTGTAGGAACTATAGTAGAATCGGGCTTTCAGTGTAACTTAGAAGGCTATACATACATGATTTGTACTACTCTATGTGTAGATATTCTAAGAGGAAAATTGAATTGAGTAATCAAGGGGCCATTGGTTATACTTTGTAAAATAGAAATATTCTTGATGTTGGTAATCTAAACCTAGCGGACCATTTACTCCATTACTTTCTTAATTATATCTTAGTTCCAAAAATTTCAAATCATTTGCAACTTAGCAATATGGAACTACAACTGATGTATGCTATTAAGCATAATGTCCCGATAAACTGGACTGTGATGGTAATTAGGCAAATGTGGACCTTTAGAGGTGATCTCAGACTCTTACCTTATAGTATCATCATAACTGCCATTCTTGAGCATTTGGTGTATCTATTTCTAGGGAGTCTAAGATCATACTTGATGCTCGGGATAATAAGACTAATGTGGATGTAATCAGCTATTTGAAAATAACTATGTTGGCCCTCCTACACTACCACACTCTTCATTCAATGTTGAGTCATCGTCATTTGTTTCCATTCCTGTTAATCAAATGGTTATGGATGATTTGTTCTCACTTCGAGGCTACATAACCATAAGGATGAATGCTCTTGATGTTGTGAATAAAAATGTCCAAGTGGAATTAATGATTGTCAAATTGATTGGATTATATGGATTTGGATGTTGAGCATGCTGAGCCAAATTTGTAGAGTAGTTTGTCTAGGATTTGCATCGTTTTCTCTGTTTTTGTTGTTATTGTTATCAATCTTGTTGGATGTTTTGCTTTATAGTTAGCTTAAATTCTATTAACATTATGGTATTTCAAGTCATGTCAGTATCTTATAGCATATGCAATTATTAAAGTTCATAATGTCTATACTGGATTCTGACCTTGGCTTCAATATAAGTCAAAATATATATGTTACCCTTTTGGTGTTTGGTATCAGTGGACAAAACACACCTAGAAGGGGGGGGGGGGGTTGAATAGGTGTCGCGACTACCAATTACCGCTTTTGCACTAAAGCCCTATTCTGGAAAAAGCCCCAGTTAATCGATTAACACTCTATCTTAATCGATTAACTCACAGAAAACAACAAGTTACGAAGTGGCTTATTGCTCAGCAACTCACTGATAATCAGATACAGATACATATAAGCTACAATTATTCAAATATTACAGCTTGAAATTAAAGAGATTAAGGATAGAAAGAGCATGCAACAAGGAATTTTATCCTAGTTAGTTTGTGGGTCCACTTGCAAACTACATCCAGGCCGTACCTTATGATCTCGGGACATTTTCTAGCTAATATTGAAACGAATGTATTTTTACATGAACACTTCCAATACACAAACTTAGATGCTCCCTTCTTGAATCCAAGAACCTAATTTCTCGGTTTGACTCACCTAATCGCCTAAGAAAACCGTTATTACGATGTAGACCTAGCCAAGAAACATTCTAAACTCAAGACCTCTAAGTCTTGGTGAAGACTCACTGAGTCTCTTTGGTGGTACGACACCAAGAGACGATTTCCCTTATTATAACACTAAAAATAATATAAAAATAGAGTATTATCAAGCACAATGTAGCTCAAAATATCACAATTAAATCTCGACTAAAAACCTATACAAGACTCACAAATGAGCATGAATATGTATGAGTTAATTAATGTGTGAAAATAGAGAATTTCTATCCTAGAATTCTTGTAAAGAAATGCAAGAATCATGCAAAAGAAGATAGCAAATGTTAACACATTAATCTCATGCAATTAGATCACAATTAAACCGTAAACATGATACTATCTCTCACTATCTCACTATGCATTTCTCTCTGCCTAAAATTACACAAATGAGTACGAAAAATATGCAACTTAGCAATTCTAAAATGAAAGATATGATGTATGGTGCAAGACCTAAAAACACAGTTTATATAGAAAAGCTTTCTGAGACCCATTTAATCGATTAAGTGCCCTTTTAATCGATTAACGGGTTTTTGAGAACATTTGAGAATAAATGAATTCAGTTTATCAGTTATCTTTTAAAACTGATTTCACGTTAATCGATTAACTGACATATATTTCAGTTAAATGATAAAATGGTAAACTACCTATATGTTATGCTTATCATCTATACATGTTTTACCAATACATTATGCATATGATGCACAAATAACATGTATGATTAATGCCTGAACATATAATAATCTAGATTGCATGTCTCATGTAAGTGATTTGATTATTTTTAAGACTTGTGAGAATTGCACCTAGGTTTACCTAACCTAGACTGAATATCTAAGACACATATCTATGACTCTAAAATTGACTCTTGTAAGACTAAGTCTAGATATGAGATCCTTGAGTCCATGGCATGTTGACTTGTTGAGTCATCTTCAAGCTTTCAATGGATCCTTGTCTTCATCAAAACATAAGCAATTTAATAGTGCAACACTTTGACACTTGCACTTTCAATCTCCCCTTTTTTGATGATGACAAACTCCACACCAAATCGTGTTTTGATGCATAGCTTGATGATGGTTATAGAATGAATGCATGGTTGTTAATTTCAAAGTTAAAGCGCATAGTTAGACAACGGAAGCTGTATATTTATTTATAACCTGCAAATCACATCAAACAACAAAGCAACCTTTCTCCCCCTTTTGACATTATCAAAAAGATAAACGAGTTAATCTAGTCAAAAGTAAGAAGATTTATATAGTGAAATCAAAGTTGTAATCAATCAATTAAATTTGGGGATTCAATTAATTAACAAGTTGAAGGAAGCTTGAACAAGTACACATGTTTACACGGATTTAATCGATTAAGAGTATGAGTTAATCGATTAAAATGACAGAATACAGTAAATGAACAAGGTTGATGGCATGAAAGGTTATACAATTACATATTGAGCATGGAATGATCAAGCATTATTATTATAACATGTTTACAATAGGCTCAATCAAATAGAATAGATGCAAATAACCAGTCATGGTCAAATACCATTAAACATAATTCATACTATATATGACATAGATATGCATATGATATAGGCAATATAATAGAAAAATCAGCAACGATTAAAACACAATTTGATATGATGCATACCAAGTGATAAGTGTTCAACAAAAGTAGATGGAAAATATTACAACCCAAACAAAATGTCTCAAGAGTAAAAAGGAACAAAATACATGAAAGATTAGCCAATAGAAGAACTAAACCAAAGGAAACCTAGGGTCTAAGGTCTTCTAATCTAAGGATGCAGAGGAAGGTCTCTGTCTTCAGGAATGGTCAGACTAGTATCTCCCTGAATGATGACTCTCAGCTTCTCAAATTGTGCACAAAACCTATCATTCTATGCGTCAATAGTGTTTTGAACAAAGCTCCTCATAGACGAATAGTGGTTTTCAATGTAGGCGACCTGTCATTCCTCAAATTGTTCCAAATCTATATGATACGAGTCCTTCAAAGTCTAAAAGTGTAGATCCATTATATTATTCAGCCTTTGCTCCATTACATCCAACTGAGCTAATCCAAAGGGTGGTACCTGCGGTGCTGTTCCCGACGACTCCCCTTGAGTTCCTGCATTAGGCTGATCTGTTCCTTCATGATCCTCATCTCCAGATAACTCCAAGTCCACAATAGTGTTATAATCCTCTTGGTATTGCCAAGTATTTCCATACTTGTAAATACCCATCTTGTGGATCAGACTTTCACCAATCAGGTAATCTTTATCAGAAGACTCCACGGTGATGGTATCAGACACATCAATATGCCGATAATCGATGATCCTCGAAATGAATATGCTATAGGGAAGTAGCTTGGATCGTGATGTTGACACACTATACATGACCTTCAGAATCTCCTCAAGCCAATTAATCAATACATTTTCCTTAACATCATACGTAAACCTTAGATCAGTCACAGTTGGTTGTGCATGATTAATGTTTCTCTTAACTAAGATGTACGCTATCAGATAGTTCAATAGTCTATTTTCCAGAGATACAAATAAGGACCTCTCAAACAAGACCTGTAAACCTCAGCATCATCGAATGAATTCTTGACCCAGTCACAATTACCAATGCTTGCACCATTGGTGGATAAGCCTCCCACATTCATGAAAATATCCTCACTCATCTCAAATAACTTTCCAGAAACCATAGATCAATATTTGCCATCCTTGTATCTGAAGTTGGCATAAAATTCTCGAACTAAGGCAGGGTAAATATTTCCCTTCAATTCCAAGAAAGTGACAGCTCCTTGAGCTTGCATACCTTGCGGAAACTCAAAATTTTGTTCCACCGAACAGGTTAGATTGACATACCTGATATAAGTTGGTTTCCTCCCCTAAAACTTTGACAACCGAGTCTCCTGCAGTATGAGAAAATGTAGTAGGGGTCTCCACGGTCCTGCCTCACATTCGAATTCGATGGTGTAGGAATGGGAGTCCTTCGTGGGCGTTGAACAGTTGTCTTAATTCTTTTTTACTGTCCTCTTTCCATTTTGAGTGCAAAATCGAGTTGAAGAAGGATTTTTGGGGAACCTAACCTTAGGGTTTTGGAATTGGAAAAGTGGGGTTTTTGGACAATTTTGAGAGGAAATAGAATGAAATGAAGTGCAATGTGGGTGAAGGGTGAGGTTTATTCTTAATTTTGGCTAAGAACTCAGATTATGTTGTTGCCTCTGAAATTTTGAGAGAAAAGGAGATAGAGAGGATTTGAAAAAAAAAATGGCAAAAATGCTTATGGTTCTGTTATATCTGCTGACGTTAATCGATTAAAATCAGCATTTAATCGATTAAAATCAGCATTTAATCGATTAATCATATTTGAAGTTCCAGATTTTCAGAAAAATAAGCCCAAGTAATCGATTAAGGTGGGACATCAATCGATTAAATGTCATAAAAAATAAATGTTGGCTACTGGAACTCATTTTAATCGATTAAGGCTTATGGTTAATCGATTAATAGACATCAGATTTGGAGAAACAAGAAGGTTTTTGAGTTTTAGAAGCATGCAACAATTTCTAACATATATCAAGCAATTTTACGCAACCACACACATACATATAGAGCAAATTATAATATATCACGAATAATATTAGGAATAAGATGCATTCAACAAGTATTCATTTTGAAGCATATTAGACATTCGGCATGTGATACACATAATAAAGAGTTAGACGATTTAAATTAAGATATTTTTCATCAAGGATTCCAAGTTCTCTTCGAAGAACATAGAAAGTATCTCTTGAGAGGGGCTTGGTGAAAATATCAGCTAATTGCTTTGTAGTTTCAACAAATTCTAGCACACAATCGCCTTTTTGAACATGATCACGCAAGAAATGATGTCTAATTTCTATATGCTTGGTTCTCGAATGCCTAACGGGCTTCTTAAATAGGTTTATGACACTTGTATTATCACATTTAATGGGTATCTTTTCTAGTTTAAGACAAAAGTCTTTTAGTTGCTACTTCATCCATAGGATTTGAGCGCAACACACACCGGCGACAATGTATTCCACTTCGGTTGTGGACAAAGCAACTCAAGCTTGCTTTTTACTATGTCATGCAACTAAGGAACTGCCTAGTAAGTGACAAGTCCCACTAGTGCTCTTCCGAGCCAGCTTACATCCAGCAAAGTCGGAATTGGAATACCCTACCAAGGATAATGAGGCATCCCTACGATACCATAATCCTTTATTTATCGTTCCTTTTAAATATCTCATGACACGTTTAACAACACTATAACGTGAATCTTTAGGAGATGCTTGAAATCTAGCACACATGCAAGCACTAAACATAATATCAGGACGGCTCGCAGTCAATTATAATAAAGAGCCGATTATCCCTCGATACTTTTATACCTCAATAGCTTTTCCCTTTTCGTCTTTGTCTAGATAGCAAGCGTACACCATAAGTGTAGAAGCTTCTTTAAATTTTTCCATGTCGAACGTTTTGAGTAACTCCTTGTAATACTTTGATTAGTAGATCCGAAAATTATATCATCAACTTATATTTGAACTAATAATACATGATCATCTAATTTACAAATAAAGAGGGTAGTATCAACCATACCCCTCATGAACCCTTTTTCTAAGAGGAAAGAGCTCAATCAATCATTCCAAGCTCTAGGAGCTTGTTTCAGGCCATAGAGAGCCTTCTTGAGCATATATACATGGTTCAAATATTTAAAATTTTTATAGCTGGGAGGTTGATCAACATATACCACCTCTTGAATGTAGCCATTCAGAAAGGCGCTCTTAACATCCATTTGAAAGAGCTTAAAGTTCATAATCGATGCAAAGGATAAAAACATCCTAATAGCCTCTAATCTAGCTACAGGAGCATAAGTCTCATCATAATCGATGCTTTCCTCCTAGTTGTAGCCTTTGGCCACTAAGTGTGCCTTATTTCTAATGATGAAGCCAGATTCATCTAGTTTATTTCGGAAGACCCATCTAGTACCAATCACGGGATGTTCTTTTGGCTTAGGGACCAAGTCCTATACGTTATTGCGCTCGAACTGGTTTAGCTCTTCTTGCATAGCTATACCCCAGTGCACATCCTCAATGGCCTCATCAATCGTCTTTGGCTCGATTTGAGATATGAAAGCAACAAAGTTACAAAAATTATGTAAAGAACTACGAGTTACCACCCCTATAGAGATGTTCTTTCTTAGTCTTCCATGCAATTGGCATGTCCTGATGCTCATCTTTGTTCTTAGTCAAGTGGTCAATTTGCTCTGCTTGTTCTTCTTTGTCCTGGTCCATGTCCTTAGAGTATGCTTCTTCTAAAGCACATGCAACATCACCCAAAAATACCTTTCTCTTCTCTTTTGGAGAAGATTTATCAAAATGAACATGTACAGACTCTTCTACTTGCATGGAATATTTATTAAACACTCGATAAACTTTACTATGCAATGAATACCCTAGAAATATACCCTCATCAATGACAATATAGCTCAAAATATCACAATTAAATCTCAGCTAAAAACTCTATACAAGACTCACAAGTAAGCATGAATATGTATGAGTTAATTGATGTGCGAAAATAGAGAATTTCTATCCTAGAATTTTTCTAAAGAAATTAAAGAATCATGTAAAAGAAGATAGCAAATGTTAAAAAATTAATCACATGCAATTAGATCACAATTAAACCTTAAACATGATACTATCTCTCACTATCTCACTATGCCTTTCTCTCTGCCTAAAATGATACAAATGAGCATGAAAAATATGCACCTTATAAATTCTAAAATGAATGATATGATATATGGTGCAAGACCTAAAATTAGAGTTTATATAGAAAAGCTTTTTGAGACCCAGTTAATCGATTAACGGGCTGTTGAGAACGGTTGAGAATAACTAAATTCAGTTTTTCAGTTATCTGTTACAACTGATTTCACATTAATCGATTAACTCATTACTTAATCGATTAACTGACATATTTTTCAGTGAAATGATAAAATGGTAAACTACCTATATGTTATCATTATCACCTATACATGTTTTACCAATACATTATGCCTATGATGCACAAATAACATGTATGATTAATGCATGAACATATAATAATCTAGATGGCATGTCTCATTAAGAGATTTGATTATTTTTAAGACTTGTGAGAATTGCACCTAGGTTTACCTAACTTAGACTCAATATCTAAGACACATATCTATGACTCTAAAAATGACTCTTGTAAGACTAAGGCTAGATATGAGATCCTTGAGTCCATGGCATGTTGACTTGTTGAGTCATCTTCAAGCTTTCAATATATCATTGTCTTCATCAAAACATAGGCAATTTAATAGTGCAACACTTTGACACTTGCACTTTCATTTGGTATATCTATGTATATTGTGATGGAAACCTAAGTTTTCCTTCTTTTCGATGAAGTCAAAAAGAGGAGAAAAGTTGGAGTTTGTTGTATTTTTTGTCAAAATCATTTTAATCACAAACTTAAACATTAAGGGGGAGTATATAATATAAGGGGATCATAGAAGTTAGTCCTATCAAAATCTATGAAGTATGCTGATATGAAAAGGTGTTGGTTTGTCATCATCAAAAAAAGGAGATTGTGAAGAAGATCTAGCTCTTGACCTTGACACGGTTTGGATGAAGACACCAAGATCACGAAAAGATGGAAAAAGAAGAAGATGTTGAAGACAAAGAAGATCACTCATCAAGACATATTGAGTTTAAATCATCAATAGGTACTTCTATCCTTTACACTCAAGTATATTTAGTAAACAATGTTCAAATAGAAGATAAATCTATTATCAAATGAAATTGGAAAACTCTTAGATAATGTAAACAATTTTCAAAATGCTAAAGTAACGGGGTACTTGACCTGAGTAACATGTTACTAGACTTGGGTAACAAATTACTTAGACTATGTAACAATAAGTAACATGTTACTAGGACTATGTAACATGTTACCTATATGATAAGTAATCAAATTTAACACAATGTAACCTGTTACTGCTTGTAGTAATTGATGATTTCTTAAACATAGAGTTTGGGTAATCGATTGCATCACGATTTAACCTATTACACAGAGCTATTATAACCATAATTTCATTCCAATTGTGTCCCAATTTTATGGAAGGGTATATTGGTCGATTGGAAGCCTATTTAAAGGCACTGAAACACCCATTTCAAAATACATCTTGATCATAACGTATACACAACTTTCAAATATATATCTCTGCACTTTTGTTCTAAACTTTCAAACTTTTTTGAAGTTGCTTTAAATGCAAAGTTCTATAGTTTTTCAAATTTAAACACTTCCGGGAGCAATTGTATACTAAGTATATTAAGAGCATGAGGATTTCAAGTTATTAAATTGTTATTCTTGTAAAGGCAATTCTGGCCTAGAATTTATTCTTCAAATCTTGTTGTAAAACTTGTCATCCCAAGGGTGTGGTGAGAAAGGTAAATAGAGTACTTGGAAAGGTTGTTTTGCAAGGGTGTGAGGTATTTGTGAGTGTGTAAGGTACAAGGAGTCTCAGGGAGAGAAATTGTAATTACAACTCAAAATATCTATTAAAGAAATCTCTTGTGCTGCAAGAATACTAGACGTAGCCTTTGGTGGACAAGAAGGTGAACTAGTATATATATTTGTATTCTTTCTCTCTTCTCTCAACTCTTTCTATTTCTTTTGAAGTTTTATTTGGTAACATTTCTGCAACATTTCCGCTACATTACATTGTGATATTTTTCGGAGAAAATCTTTCTGTTTCTTATGAAGTTTTATTTGGTAACATTTCTGCAACTTTTCTGCTACATTAAATTATGATATTTTTAGGAGAAAAATTTATCATTACTCGTAACAACTAATTCACCTCCTCCTCTTAGTTGTCGTCTAATACTTACAATGGCAACAGGGCCGGGCGGGCACAAATAGTGCATAACCATACCCATACTAGTAGTGTTTGTGGGTAACCATGCGGGTAGCGGGTATTCGTGGATACCCAATGGGTTCCCAATTTTAATTATATTTTTTTAGATATTTTGTAATAATCAATATGTAAAAACAATGTATAGAGTACATAAAATATTTAATTAAAATATATATGCGGGTATCCGCGGGACGAGTATTTTGATACCCATTCCAACTCATAAGTTATTTTTGTAGATACTCGTTGTGGATATTTTGACGAATATCCACGAGTCGGGTATTTTTACCATCCCTGTAATTCTAGCAAGCTTCACCAATAGTGGCACTATAGACAACTGAGAGTAGTTTGTTCATATGAACATATATCAGTAAGTAGATGTATATTTTTGCCGTCCCTATTTTGAAGTTCTAAAATTCCTCATCACGTGGAATGTAGCTGTTAATACGCTCAGAGTATGTGATGGTGAAAGAGAATGTCTTATACTAAAGAGGAGTGGAAGAGAAAAGGGAATAAATGAGTCATGGTAAGTCGAGTTAGAGTATTGGTAGGAATACTGTGTTTATTACTTTGTTTAAAATAAACAACTTTTGGTACAAAAAAACATTGTTGAGTGTGAGATCTTTAAGATTGGAAAACTCACTCTTTATACCTTCAACGTGTTTTTCACCTTTTCTGTAATGTGAATATCGTGGGATGGAGAACTCAATAGAGAATAAACGGATGAATGTCATGGGAAGATGAGTTGAATGAATTCGTGTGAAGGTGAGTTGGATGAATATCGTGAGAATGAGTGTCGTGGGAAGTTAAGTCTCATGGAAAGATGAGTCTCGTGAGAAGGGGAGTCTAATGAGAAGATAAGTGTCGTGGGAATGATTTATGAGTTTTAGCGTCTGAATGAACGAGTGTATGTGGTTTTTGTTTAAATTTGCGAGAATACAAAATTCAACATCGCTAACTACAACAAACATTGTTGAATCTGTGAGAATCAACAACGACGAATGAAGCAAGCATTGTTGAATATGTTAGAAAGTGAGTATTGTGGGACGACATTATGAGTTTTAGTGTTTCAATGAATGAGCGTGTGAGGTTCTGTGTTTGGATATGTGAGAATAAAAAATTCAATAACGCCCACTACAACAAGCATTATTGAATTTATTAAAATCAACAACGCTCGATAAAGTAGGCGTTGATGAATATGTAAGAATCAACATTGTTATAGCATAGCTGGAACAAATGGCCCAACTCGGCCCAAAAAGAACAAACAAAAGTCTAAATGGCTTGTAGATTATGTTGAACAAATCTAATTGTATTTTTAGCGTTTAATTTCCATTAAAATATTGGGCCCAATATGTAAACCTAATTTAGGATGAAAACCCTAAAACCTACTTGAAAGGTGTATATCTAATATGGTGTTGTTAGAGAATAGACTATGAATGAAGTATTATTAAGTATTTTTTCCTAGAAAATCCCATATCATTTGGGTGCTTTTATTCTTGATTCAAGCCTCCTAAAAACTCCAAAGACATAGATGAATCTCTTATACAAATTTTTGCTGATAAATTACAAGAGAACAAGGATCAGCAGGATGCAAGACATGAAGTCATTGTTGAAGCCCTCAGATCTATCACAGAAAAGCTTGTACGCATTTCTTTTGTTCCACCTCAACCACCTGACCTACATAACATACCATCTTCTTCCAACATTACACACTCAAACCCTAACTTCCCATCTCAATTACCATTAGCCCCTCCATTTTACATGCTCTCTCCAATCCCCAATTCTTTTCCCCTCATTCCACATATAATATACCAAATTTCATCCCTACCTCATTTCTTTCCAACAACCACTCCCTGAAGTTACGATTAAACCCTTTTGATGAATCTAAGCCTCTAGATTGGTTATTTTATGTAGAACAATTTTTTCAACTGTACCAGTTTCTACCAGAATAGTGTATGCATCATATTTCGTTTTATATGAAGTGTGAAGCATTAAGTTTATTCAAATGGGCTTTCTTAAATGCAATTATTAGTGACTGAGAAAGTTTTACCAGATCCTTGGAGATTTGTTTTGGATCATCATGCTATGAAAATCACCAGGCGGCTTTATTCAAGCTTCACCAAACTTGTTCTGTGGTAGAATACCAACATCAGTTTGAGAAGATTTGTAATAGATTTTGGGGTCTATGCCCAGAGGTAATTTTAATTTTTTTTCGTCTAGACTATTACAAGAAATCAGGAGAGAACTGGCTATTATGGGACCCACTAATAATGCTGAAGCATTAGGCCTAGCCAAATTGGTTGAATAAAAAATTAAAGACTCTAAATTGTCTTTTCCTAAACAACCTCATTACACACAACCAAATCCTACAATTCCTTAAACAAGATCGAACACTTACACACCCTAAGTACCACCAATTCAACCAAAACAACCACAAATTCCCATATCTCACAACTACTCAAATGTAGGAGCGGCGGGCCTAAGGCCTCTACTATAACTATGATGAGAAATTTCATGCAGGACATAAGTGCCAACTTTTATTACTACACTTGGAGGATGTTTTCCCTATGGAAACAAACATGTTTCCGACCAACCTTGAAAATATGGATGTTGAAACCCATGACACCAAAGATGATTTTATTCATTTTCAACTCTCTGAACAAGCCTCGGAGGGAAGCCCTCTCCCAAAATACTAAGGTTTCAAGGCTTTATAGCAGGACATCCACTTACAGATTTCATAGACACTAGAAGCTCACATAATGTCCTTCAATCAAGGTTGGCACATTACTTACAACTCCAAGTTTCCCCAACACCACAATTTTTGGTCATGGTGGGAAATGGTGCATGCATTTATTGTATGGGGTTATGTTCAAACACACCAATGACGCTACAAAATTAGTTATTCCACACCCCTCCTTATTTACTTCCCATCAAAGGCGTGGATGTTGTCCTAGGGATTTACTGGCTACGTACACTTGGGTCAGTAACCTCTAATTTTTCTATTCCCTCCATGTCATTTAAGGTGAGTGAAAACACTATCACACTCCAAAGGGATACTACTCCCTCTTATCCGCCCTCCACCTTACACCAACAAAACTGCCTAATACACATAGATGTCATACCCTCAATACACACAATTACAAGACAACTTTACACCCTACAATCATAACCCTCCTCTACACCTTCCAACCTATATTCAAACCCCCTCAAGGCTTACCTTGACCTAGACCACATGACCATCATATTACCCTTCTCCCAAACTCTACCCATGTTTCACTAAAACCATATAGATACCCCTACTATCAAAAGGAGGCCATGACAACAATGATTAAGGAGATGTTACAAGAGGGCAAAATAACTCTGAGTACCAGTCATTTCTCTTCCCTAGTTTTAATTGTAAAAAAAAGTATGGTACATGGAGATTCTGTATGGATTATAAGACATTGAATGCCTTGAAAGTTCCGGATAGATTTCCTATCCCGACCATTGAGAAATTGTTGGATGAACTTGGTGGCGCCACTATCTTTTCTAAAATTGAATCATGGGCGGGATACCATCAGATTCGTGTGCAACCATGGGATACATACAATATAGCATTTCGAACATTTGATGGTCATTACGAATTCCTAGTTATGCTATTTGAGCTAACTAATACGTCGTAGACATTCCAGACGACTATGAATGTCCTCTTAAGGCCACATCTACGATGATTTTTATTGGTATTTTTTGATGATATACTTGTCTACAGTAGTTGTTTGGATGATCATTTAGTTCATTTTCGTGTCATTTTAGAGCTATTGGTTACTAATCAGTTTTATGCCAAACTTTCTAAGTGCTCTTTCAATGTTGCACCGGTTACTTTTCTCAGACACATCATCACAGCAAGTGGTGTCACCCTGGACTCTGATAAGATCCAGACAATGGTGGATTGGCCACCACCCCATTTTCTCAAGGCTTTTAGAGGTTTCCTGGGCCTCAAAAGATTCTATCGGAAGTTTTGTTCGACATTATGCCTCTCTCGTTGCTCCTCTCACGAATTTATTCAAATTACAACAATTTACATGGTCTACAGATGCACAGTCCACCTTTACAGTTTTAAAGAAAGCTATGACAACTACACCAATATTACAGTTCTAAAGAAAGCTTTGACAACTCCGCCGATTTTAAAGAAAGTTGTTGGGACCAATGCGTTCACTATGGGCATCAGGCAGCGTTGTCTCAAAATGGCCATTTACTAGCTTACTTCAATAAGAAGATGTCCACCATAATGCAACACTCCTCTACCTATATCAGGCAAATGTTTGTCGTTACAAAATCTATTAAGAAATGAAGACAATACTTGTTAGGCAAACAATTTACAATATGCGTTGATCAATAAAGTTTGAGACACTTGATGACTCAAGGGTTTCAGACACTAGAACAACAAAAATGGCAACCAAATTAATATCATTTCAGCATGTAATCAAGTATAGGACTGATACCTCAAATTGAATGGTGGATGCCTTATCTTCACTATTCCCTCAGAATCTGGACAGTTTGAGGCAATGTTTTACTACACCAGAAGGGCAGGCAATTATACACAAAGATACTTCATATTCTTCTCAAAACATATAGTATCACTTTTCACAAGGCTTATCATTCTAGAAGGGACACGTTTTTCGTACCTTGTTGGGAGAATATGCGTCTCTTCTTGAACCGTGAGTATCTTGATACTCTAATAGCAGGTCACTCGGGTTGGAAGGCCACTCTGGCCCAAATTTCTGCTTCTTTCTGTTGGTCCGACATTGCTAGACATATGGAGATTTTTGTCAGCCAATGTGTTGTCTGCCAAACCAATAAGTAACTTCCAAGAAAATACCAAGGCTTATTACAACCACTTCTAATTCCTAAAAAATTAGAGAAGATCTTTCGATGGATTTTGTAACTTATTTACCACCATCTTATGGCCACACAGTGATCTGGGACATTATGGATAGACTCACAAAATATGCACATTTTATAGCACTACCAACGAAATTTACAACCGAGAGCCTAGTTCACCGATTTTTGACAAAATTTGTTGGCTAAACGATGTTCCCAAGACTATTGTCTCATACCGTGACAAGATATTTCTAAGTGCCTTATGGGAGGAGCTCTGCAAGTTGTTGGGCACTACACTATGCTACAATACAACTTATCATCCTTAGTTGGATGGTCAAACTGAGGTAGTATATTGGGGTTTAGAAATGTAACTAAGGTGTCTCGTGGGCTCGTTCCAAAAAAAGAGTTCACTTGCCTTCCCTTAGTGGAGTATTGGTACAACATCAATCACCATTCCTCCATTCAGTTTTCCCCATTTGAAGCCTTTTATGGTCGAGCTCCTATGTGCCTCAAAGACTTCGTGGCGGCTCAACAAGAAACACAAGAGCCAAGGATACCTTGCATATTAGAGTTAAGTTGTCATTAACTCTTAAACAACATTTAAGACATTCACAAAACAGAATGAAATGACAAGCTGACACAAGGAGATGCGATATTACCTTCAACCCTGGTGACTTGGTGTTGTTAAAGTTGCAACCCTATCGTCAACAATCAGTTTTTCCAAAGGCCTTCCAAAAAGCTCTCAAGACGATTCTTCATACCATTTTGTTTAGCGGATGGACATTGTCGCTTATGAACTAGCTTTACCAAAACACTCACGAGTTCACCCAGTCTTCCACGTGTCAGCATTAAGGTGGTTCCATGACCCACCACCAGATACCATCATTGAGTTAACTCCAAATGAAGAGACAGGTCTTTCTGGTCTAAATGAACGGATCCAAAACAAAGGCAAATGAAAAAATACCATGGTGGTGCACAACATACTCACAACCACACATTTTGGAGACAAAGGGAATCCCTCTTTTAGGGTGAACATGGAAGAGTCAGTGATATGGAAAGAAAATAATAAATCACCGATGAGTCGAGATGAAGTGGAGAAGGGAAGTGATGAAGAAGGTTTGGTGATATGGGAAGGGTTTTCAGAATCACAAAGAGAATAGAAGCAAAATAATGTTGTAACCTTGGAGAAAAATGAGGCAGAGGAATTGAATGGGAGTAATGATATTATTAACTCTCCTTTCCTTCCCCAAATACACCACTTCACGTTCTCAGCCTGGAGCCATCTCAACCGTCCAAAATGATAGTTTCTTCTAGATCGTCAGATACAATCCTCTCTCATACTTTAAATCAAAGCACTGAAATGTTTCCCTTAAAGAAATCCTTGGGGCAATGCAAGAAAGAGTGTAGCAATTGCCAAAACATTTCCACCCTTGATGCAAGATTCAAAATTTGAATTATTCCTCTTCCGACCATCAATTAATGAAGATATTTAATTACCATATTCTTTACCAGTTGAATGTGACTCTTAACTGCTTTCACATGACAACCCATGCGATCCGGACACGTTTTTGGATCCACATGCAAACTTTGTGGACAAGGCTTTTTTTGAAGACATGGGCAATGATAGTATACCTGGAACAAATGGCCCCATTGACCCAAAAGGAACAAACAAAAGTCTAAATGAATATGTAATTATGTCTGGATTTTATTTATATAAAAATGAATATGTAATTCGAGATTATATTTGTAGTTTCGTATTAATTAGAGTTGTAAATGACTTAGAATCATAATTCTATATTTGACTTGTGCAAATAATTATAGTTCAAATTATAATTTTCATTAAATTTCTTAAATTGTGAGTGATAATAGAGATGGTGGCAGGGTATGGTAGTAATAATGTTTATGGTAATGATAGTGATAATAACATGGTGGTGGTGGTGGTGATAATGATGTTGGTGATAATGATGATAGTGTTGATAATAATGACAATGTTGGTGAAAACGTTGGGTGATATGTGGCAGTGAAGATGAATGTTGTTTATGCAGCTCAAAACAATTGAAAATGGAATCAAAGAATAGTTACTGGTTGAGTCACGACCAGATCGATTTCCTTAAGACGTTTTGCGATACTTCCAAAATCTGCAAGCACATTATCAACGAAATCGTCCCTAGGATAAAACAGCCTAGCTCCCCATTTTCAAAATCTTAATGTACTATAAGAACTGATTTCGATTACCAACTTTAGTTCTCGAAATTCTCACAATTTGGTTGTATGTGCCAGCAGATATAAGGAGGAAAAGAATAAAATTTGAGGAAATGCTCTCAATTAGGACAAGAAAATATGAAGGGAGGAGGCTGCCAACGACCACCTCAATCCAACGGTCGAGATGCAAGATTGCATCCCAAACAACCGGATTCTCATCCACCTTGATCAAATCTTCTCTCCTCTTCCCTCACTTCTCCAACTGTGTGCCGACTCATCCACACGTGTGTCACATGTGTGTTAACTTGGTCAGCCACACGTCCCAAAAAATCAAGAACAAACCAAGCCGAGTCGGACGGTGGCGAAGGATGAGGTCATGGTGGTGGTGCCCATGTGGGGCATTTTTTTTTTGTGAGTCCTCCCCACCATAAAACCCATAGTACCCCTTGGAGCACATCCCTTAGGGAACACTTAAGGCTTATAAAGATTTTTAATCTCCCTCTTCTAACCTATTTAGGACTTGGGTGTTTTTCCATTTTACACCCCAAAAGTCACCAATAATGATAGATTTAAGTGGTATTAATTTGACCCTTGGTTCTCCAAGTTCCAACAATCTTCCACATGGAATTAAATGACAATTTCCAAGAATTACCGTAGTCCATATAAGATTATGTGTAAAAAATTGTGTCACATAACTTGAACCTTTGTATAGTGAGTAAAATCCAAATTTTACTAGAGTAACTCGTAGTCTTGAAATCTATCTCCGACATCAAACCACACACAATTTTTTTCAAAGGTGTATTCTGTAAAGCACGTGCGTTAAAGGCCAAACACGTCTATCATTCTTTGACTTCCAAGAAATAACTCCACCAACTATCCTCAAATATATCCATTGGTTGATGTAGAATCATCTGAAAGAGTATTCCAATCAGCATCATTGAATTGGGGGGGGGGAGTGAATTAGTTGTTGGGAGAATATGGCTAATTTTTCTGCTATGTTATCAAAGTTCACGTGCAGTAGATTATTTATGCATAATTCAACCAAGTCAATAAAAATTTAAGAAGAGTACACAAAGAGTTTTTATTTTGGTTCGCCTTCTTGTCCAACGAAGGTTACATCTAATACTCTTGCCACACAAGAAATTTTTCCACTAGATAATTTGAGTTGTAATTACAATTTCTCTTCCTGATATTTTTATACCTTACACACTCACAAATTATATACCCTTGAAAATTCTCTTTTCAAGTGAACTCATTTCCCCTTCTCAATACACCCTTGTGATGAAAAGTTTACAACCAAGATGAAGAATTTTACCATGGCTTTGGATTGCCTTTACAATACACCCTTGCAATCCTTGATCTCACAATATAGATACTTAGTATACAATGATCTTCACCTTTTTTCAAGTTTAGAACACTTTGCACTTTATAAAGTAAGATCAGAAAATATGAAAGTTTAGAAACAAAGTTGCTTAAAAAATGTGCAGAAAAATGTGCAGAAAATTGTTTGATAAGTGTTTGAAAGTTTTGTGTGATTGTAAGAAATTTTTTATTTCGTGTGTTATGGTGTGTGTTGAATTTGGATTTCTCAATATCTTTAAATAGGCTGACAATCAGCCATGATAGACTTCCATGAATAGGAGACACGATTAGAATGAAACCTATTCACGTTGGATGAAAGTTGTTCATTTGATTTGAAAATCTGATTTCAACAACTTTGTATAATCGATTGTCACGAAGTGATAATCAATTACTCAAATGTTCTTTCCAATGTTGTAATCAATTAATACATTGACTTAATCAGTTACATCAGTCAGGTTTTCTTTGTAACTGTTTTCTCAGTCAGGTAACCTATTACGTAGTTCCAGTAACCAGTTACCAACTCCCTCACAGTTCAGGTAACCTGTTACCTAGTTCTGGTAAGTTGTTAACCAGGTTAAGTAACTCATTACCTAGAAGCTTGAATATTCTATGTCTTCGTGATCTTTTTAATTTTCTTCTTTTTGTGATCTTGGTGTCTTCATCAAAACCATGTCAAGGTCAGGAGCAATATCTTCTTCACAAGCTCCTACTTTTTGATGATGACAAATCAATATCTTTTAAAAATGGAGATCTAAATTTTGCTTAGGTTGAGCATATGTAGATGATATAACTTTGTTGAAAGTTTGAATATGCTCCCCCTATCTTGTATACTCCCCCTTTATTTAATTGTATGTGCCTGAAAAGATTTTATAGAAAAATACGACTTCAACTTTTCTCCCCCTTTTGACTTCAACAAAAAGAAGAAGAGCTAGTTTTGTCCAGTACAATATACAAATATATAAAGAAAATGGTAACAAGATATGTTTGACTTATAAACAAGTCGAGGTATAATTTTGCATGTTATGAATTTTGAATAATATCAAATGTCAGATAATTATATATCATATCATAGCATAACATTTGAAACTTCAGTTTAGAAACATAATTCATACATCAAAAATATTTTAACAGCAAGATGTTCTGAAGTAATATTCGGAAGCATGAATAAAAACGTTAATAGAAATAGTAGTTTTGATATAGAAATAACAACAACGACATCAAAAAACATACGTAAAATCCTATAATGCTAGACTTCTACTCCTGATGATCTATATCAGCTTTGTGAGAGTCGAAGTCCATATAGTCCAACCGATTTGATAAGCGTCTAAGCTCTTCTTGGACATGATGATTCACTATATCGAGAGTATCTGTACGTGTAGTGATGTAGCCCTTAAGCGAGAATTAATCATACATTATCATTTGATTGGTAGGAGTGGATTCAGAAGAAGATGATTCAAAACAAAATGAGGGATGAGTAGAAGGGTCAATAGAGGAATTTCTTGATGTGCAGTTTTTAGATCAATGTGATACTTGTAGATCATGTCATTGGAATCTCGTAAGAAACCCATTTTGTGGATTATATCCACATCAATCTTATCACGAGCGTCGAGTATAATTTTAGATTCTCCATCAAACAAAACACCAAACTATCCAAGTATAGCAGTTATAAAAATGGCATATGGAAATGGTCCATACTCACTTCTAAAGGTCCATATTTGCCTCATTATCATCAATGTCCAATTAATTGGAATATTGTGTTTCATAGCATACATCAATTGCAGTTTCATATCATTTACTTGAGAATGGTTTTAAAGCTTTGGAACTATGATGTAGCTTAACATGTAATGAATCAAATGGTCCTCTAATTTTAAATTATCGACAGATAAAATATTTCGGATTCTCACAGAGTCACAGAAAGACCATTGCTTACGCATTTCAATTTCCTGTTTGGAGTATCTACACATGTAGTAGTAGATTCATTTTGTTTTACCCTTCTAGGTCTCATTAAATGCCAGACTCGACAATCGTTCCTATGTATGGTATATTACCGAACAATGAACTAAGAGTTTTGAAGTCTATGCCAATCTTTTTTCCTTTGACATATGAAAAGATTCTATTCTTCTTAAAACTCATATTGCAGTAAAATACTCATACAAGTTCCAGATAGTATGACTAGTGCATTTCTCAAAATTCAGAGAGTTTTTGTTGTTCAAAAAGGGTTGGGAAAATGAAATTATTATCCTCAAAGGAACTTAACATACCATACTTCAACTGAAAAATGGGTCATTGCATGAAGTGCTCCTTGAAGGTTTTGTGTTGATCCTCTTTTGTCCAAAGACGTGACAAATCCAATGTGTTGACTTCATTCGGGTTTTGTTGCCTTCCTTGAGACACATTGGTTCTTTGCTTCTTGGATCTAGAGGATGATGCCATGTTGTTGAGTTTTGAAAAACTTAGGTTTTAAAGAATTTGAGATTTGGGGATTTTGTAATTTTGAACTCTAAACACAAAAATGATGGTAGGAATGTGTTTAGGAGTGAAAATGTAGTATGAAGCACCACACAAATCAAGCAAAATGGTTGAGAAAATAAGTTTTTAGAAGTTGTTGGGGGCGCGTTACCATAGGTGAAAGGAGGGAAAATGAAGATGATGAAGTTCAAAAATCTGATTTTTGCCTTAAATAGTGCAAAGTGTAACCAATTACCATGATTGAGTAATCGATTACTCAAACTTATTGTTTTGGCAGTTAATCGATTACATTGGCTGAATTTTGAATAATATATGTCGCTGATGTCATGTAATCGATTACTCTTCCATGGTAATAGAATACATACAACAATGTAATGAAATTTAAGCATGTATAAGTTCAAGTAGGCATCAAATACATGTAATGAAGCACATATAATATATGTTTAACATGTTAGGATATATATGCTTCATCAATAATGCCTTGTTCTCGTCTAAGTTTATAGAAAGGATCTTCTGCCAAAGGTTTTGTAAAGATGCTTACAAGTTATTCATGTGTATCAACAAATTCTAAGAGAACATCTTTCTTTTGGACATGGTCGCTAAGGAACTGATTCCTTATATCTATATGTTTGGTCTGGGAATGCATAATCATATTCTTTGTGAGGTTTATAACACTAGTGTTATCACATCTTAGGGTAATGCATCCTATGTCTAATCTATAATCCCGCAATTGTTGCTTGAGCCATAATATTTGGGAAAACCAACTTCCTACAACTATGTATTCCACCTCAGCAGTACTTAAAGCGACACATGCTTGTTTCTTACAGGACCAAGAGACTAGGGCATTTCCAAGGATATGACAAGTACCACTTGTACTTTCCCTCTCAGATTTGCTTCCGGCAAAGTCTGAATCCGAATATCCCACCATATTACATATACGTCCTTTAGGCTACCATAATCCTACATCAAGTGTGCTTTTAAGATATTTTAGTATCCTCTTCACGGTAGTAAGATGTGACTCTTTGGGTTTTGACTGATAACATGCACATAAACAAACACTAAACATAATATTAGGTCTACTTGCAATAAGGTAAAGAAGGGAACCAATCATACCTCGATAATTAGATAGGTCAATGCATTTTCCAGTCTCATCAGCATCAATGTATGTTCCAGAATCCATGGGAGTGGCAACTGGTTTACAGCCGTCCATTTCAAAGTGTTTCAACGAAGTATTTCAACTTTCCCATTATGGAAATCTCAAACTCCCCTTGCATCATCTTACCAAATTCACTACATATAAGATCATTAGTAGAACCGAAAATCATATCATCGACATAGATTTGGCAAGTAAAGTATGATGATCTAATATCTTAATAAATAAGATAGTGTCGACCTTTCCATTAGTAAAACATTTATCGGTTAAATTTTTTTTAGACGATCATACCATGCACGTGCAGCTTGCTTTAAGTCATAGAGGGCTTTCTTAAGTCTATAAACATGAGAGGAATGCTTGTAGTCCTCAAACCTAGGACGTTGTTCGACAAACACCTGTTCTTGTATATAACCATTCATAAATGCACTCTTTACATCCATTTGATATAACTAGAAATCTAAAGAAAAAGCATATGCTAGCAAAATCTAATAGCTTCAAGTTTAGCAACAGGAGCAAAGGTTTTATCAAAGTTGATACCTTCTTCCTGGTTGTATCCTTGTGCTACTAGTCTTGCTTTATTTCTTACAATGATGCCATTTTCATCTAAATTATTTTGAAATATCCAACGAGTTCCTATAACATGTCTTTCTTTAGGTCTAGGAACAAGTTCCCAGATTTTGTTTCTCTCAAACTAGTTAAGCTCTTGTATAGCAAGAATCCAGTGTTCATCCTCGATTGCATCATCAATCTTGGATGGTTCCACTTGAGAAACAAAAGCCATGTTTAGACAAGCATTATTTAGTTTTAGACGAGTACTGACTCCCTTATATCGCCAATGATGTTGTCAATAGGATGATATTGATGGATTCTTCATTCCTTAGGTAAATTAGAATGAACATGCTCTTCTTGTGAAGATATATTGTCATCTATTTTTAGATGCTCTGTGTTGGTTGTTATGTCATTAATGGATTCTTCCAAGGATCGAGTAGGAAAGTCATCATCATCAACCATGGATTTTTTTCCAAGGTTGGATTAGTTTCATCAAAAGTGACATGAATAGATTCTTCCATGGCTATGGTTCTCTTATTGAAAATTCGAAAAGCTTTGCTTCTAAGAGAGTAGCCAAGGAAATTTGCTTCATCGGCTTTAGCATCATATTTTCCCAAGTTTTCCTTACCATTATTTAGCACATAACATTTGCAACTGAATAGATCCAAGTGAAAAATATTTGGTTTTCTATCTTTGAAGATTTCATAGGGGGTTTTCTTAAGAATAAGTCTTATCATGACTCGGTTGCAAACATAGCAAGTTGTACGTACTACATCTGCCCAAAATTATTTGGGTAGATTAGTTTCGTTTAACATTGTATATACTAGTTCCTCCAACTATCTACTCTTTCTCTCTATAACACCAGTTTGTTGTGGTGATCTAGGAGTAGAGAAATTGTGAGTGATACCATTTTCTTCACAAAATTCCTCAAATGAAGCATTTGCTATTAAGGATAGATGAACTTGCTCTTCATTTTCATACAACAACCAAATCTTTCTTTTAACATTGTATATACTAGTTCCTCCAACTATCTATTCTTTCTCTCTACAACACTAGTCTGTTGTGGTGTTCTAGGAGTAGAGAAATTGTGAATGATACCATTTTCATCACAAAATTCCTCAAATGAAGCATTTGCTATTAAGGATAGATGAACTTGCTCTTCATTTTCATAGAACAACCAGATCTTTCTTTACTAGTTTATTCAAATGATCCATATGAATGTGAGCAATTCTCCTATGTTATAGCCATGCATCATGATCATTAATAGGTAAACATTTTATGGGAAGATAACAATCATTTAAAGAAATCATGTAGATATTTTTTATTCTCATACCAACAAGTTTAGAGTTTTAGATACCTTACTATAAATGATGCATTTGTCGGGGTAGAAAGCCACATGGAACCCTTTGTCACAAAGTTGACTTATACTGAGTAGGTTGCGCTTGAGTCCCTAAACATATAGAACTCCTTCTATTATAGTATAAGGTGACTTCCCGACTCTACCAACTCCAATAATATTTCATTTTTTTATTATCACCATATGTGACGTAGCCATTGTCCCTTGGAGTGAGGACAGATAACTTTCCCTTATCGCCTATCATGTGTTTTGAGCAGCCACTATCCAAATATCATAAGTCGCTGACGGCTCCCAAATGATCCTAAAAACAATTTAAAAAAGTAATATTAGATATCCAATTCAGTTTGGGTCCTACATGGTTAATACCTTTTTACTATCCATTGAAAGTGTCCAAAAGGAATACCATATTTTCTAATTTTGCAGGTATTATAAGTATGCCCATGATTTAGACAGTAAGTGCAGTTGGGTTGATGCATTTGGATCCTTGGTTTAGATTTAGCAGTATGGTGAGTCAGGATACCTTTCTTTTAAAAGATAATTTTATTAGACACCTCCTCTTCCTTAAGTGAAGAAGGTTTGGAAAAACCAAGACCTCGACGGTTAGTGGAGTGTCTTTTGTTTTCAGCATGTCATCCAATTTTTTACTACTCTTATTAAGATTCTTGAGTTGAAGACTCAAAGTGGAAATTTTACTTTCAAGAGTTATACAATTAGGACAAGAGGAAGAAGAAGGTTTATTACGGAATGCGTCAATCTCAGTTTTTGTTTCAAACAAATTTTTATTGAATTTGTCGTATTCACGATGTAGTTCATTGAAAGCATTTTGTAAATAAAAAGATGACGGTTTATTTAAAAGTGCAGTTTCACTTACTTCATCATCATAATGATGAGACGCCATTAGAGAGAGATGAGTATGCTCTTCATTTTCTAGTTCTGAAGTGGAACTTTAGTCATTATCCTCCCATGCAAAATAAGCTCGTCTACCGATCTTATTTTCAAATTTTTCCTTGAAGGGATTCTTCTTTAAAGTACGACAGTCCCTTCATTGACCAGGTTTTCCACATTCAAAACTATTGAAGCTTTGATTTGAAGTGGAAACTTCAGTACTTTTGGTGAATTTCCTTGGTTGTCTAACCTTACCATTTTTATTCCTTTTCAGGAATTTAGTGAACAATTTCACCAACATGCTCATGTCTTCTGTTTCCTCTGTTTCTGATTTATCTTCTAAGGATTCATATGCCTCTACTTTAGATTTGAATTAAATATTCTTTCTCTTCTGCTTTTGCTTTAAGAAATATTTTCAATGACATCTTAGATAAGCTTTTCTTTTCTGAAATCGTTGTTACTTAAGGTTGCTATTGTCTTGAGAGTGATCTTAGAACTTTCAAGTTCAAGTCATTGTTTGACAATACTTTTCCAAGTGCAATCAGATGGTTTCTATTCAGTCTCGACCTTTTGACCTCCTCAGTTCCTTCATGTGTAGTCTCTAGAGTATCCCACATTTCTTTTGCAGATTTGCAGTTTGACACTCTGAAGAACTCGTCAATTCCAAGTGTTGAAGTGAGGATGTTCTTTTCTTTCAAATTTTATTGCACTTTCATTTTATCTTCACCATTCCACACGAATTTTGGCTTTAATTCCTTTAACCATTGACAATGGTGAAGGGTTCATAAGGTCCTTCCTCAATCGCGTTCCAAATGTCCAGGTCTTGAGATTCTATAAAGATTCTCATCCTGATATTCCATAAGTCATAGCATTATCCAACAAAGCTTGGAGGGCGAATGATGTTGAAACCTTCTTCCGTAAATGATCTTGAGGCCATCTTAGATACAAGATCAGATTTGAGAAGGGGGGGGGTGAATTAGTTGTTGGGAGAATATGGCTGACTTTTCTGCTATATTATCAAAGTTTATGGGCAGCGAATTACTTATGCAGAACTCAACCAAGTAAAACAAAATTAAATAACCAGAATAAGTAGAAGAAGAGTACACAAAGAGTTTTTATACTGGTTGGCCTTCTTGTCCACCGAAGGTTACATCCATTACTCTTGTCACACAAGATATTTTCCACTAGATAATTTGAGTTGTAATTACAATTTCTCTTCAACAATATTTTTTTCCACTAGATATTTTTTTCACCTTACAATTTCTCTTCCATTTTTAAGTAAACTCTTTTCCCCTTCTCAACACACCCTTGTGGTGAAAAGTTTATTACCAAGATGAAGAATTTTACAATGGCTTTGGATTGAATTTAAAAGTTTTGACAATTCTATAACTTGTGATCCTTGATCTCACAATATAGAAACTTTTTATACAATGCTCTTAATATTTTTGAAAGTTTAGAATACTCTGCACTTTATCAAGCACCTTTTGAAATAATGAAATTTTAGAAACAAAGTTGCATAAAAAATGTGCAGAAAATTGTTTACTAAGTGTTTGAAAGTTTTTGTGTGATTGTAAGCAAATATGTATTTTGTGTGTTATTGTGTATGTTGAATTTGGATGTCTCAATGCCTTTAAATAGGATTCGAATCAGCCATGATATCCTTCCATGAAGAGCAGACACGATTGAAATGAAACCTATTCACTTTGGATGAAAGTTCTTCCTTTGAATTTGAAAATATGATTTCAACATCTTTGTGTAATCGATTGTCACAAATTGGTAATCAATTACCCAAATGTTTTTTCAAATGTGGTAATCGATTAATACAATGAATTAATCGGTTACATCAGTCAGTTTTGTTACGCGGTTCCAGTAACGTGTTACCAAATGCCTCACAATTCAAGTAACTTGTTACCTATTTCTGGTAACCTGTTAACCAGGTCAAGTAACTCATTACTTAGAAATTTGACTTTGCATTTTAGACATATCCAATTTTTTTTAAAATGATCTTAATTAGATTGAGAATTGCTACTAAATATTAAAGTGAGTGTAAGGATAAAAGTACCTATATTAAGACTTTAATCTATAACTCTCTTTAAGATTGAATCTTCTATGTCTTCGTTGTCTTCTTCCTTTACTTCTTTTTTTGATCTTGGTCTCTTCATCAAAATCGTGCCAAGGTCAAGAGCAAGATCTTCTTAACATCTAGGACAGCTGAAAACTTTTGGTAGTATAATCCAATGCTCATTATTTTTGTAAGGTAGCTCATGATCCTTTCTATAGCATGCCAATGATCCATACTAATTCGATTGGTAAACCTACATAATAATCCCACAACAGAGGCAATATCAGGTCTAGTGTAATCAATGTATACTAAAGGCTGCCAATGATGCTAGCATACTCTCTTTGTCTTACACTTTCACTAGTGTTCCCATATAGTTTTACACTTGGATCAGATGGTGTGCTACCAGGTTTACAATCAAAATAGTTATATTTATTTAAGGTCTTCTCCACATAGTGAGATGGATATAAAGAAATTCCTAATTTTGACCTAGTAATATTTATACCACGGATTACACTCGCCTCTTCAAGGTCTTTCTTATCAAAGTTTTTAGACAACAATTATTTTTACATGATTCACAACATGAATGTTGGAACAAAATATAAGTAGGTCGTCTACATAGAAACATATGATAGAGCAAATGTAATTTTATGATTTTTATTAAATACATTTGTCACTTTCATTCACCTTAAACTCATTCGAGACAATTAAATGGTCAAACTTTTTATGCCATTGTTTAGGTGTTTGCTTAAGACCATACATCAACTTATCTAACTTGTAGACCTTATCTTCTTGCCCATGGATTATAAAGCTTTCAGGTTATTCCATATATATTCCTTCTTCCAAATCACCATTTAAAAATTCAATCTTAAGATTCATTTGGTGTACTATTAAACATGTATCACAATGAACGATATTAGTACTCTAATGTATGCTATTCTAGTAACAGATGAAAAGGTGTCGACGAAATCTATATTTTCCCTTTGACTAAAACCCTTGGCTACAAAGCGAGCCTTGTATTTATCCACTGTGTCATCAGGTTTCAGTTTCACTTTTAATACCCACTTACAACCAATATGTTTGGAACCACAAGGCAAGTTAGTTAAACAATAGGTCTTGTTAGACTCTAGTGAATCCATCTCATTATTTATGGCCTCTTGCCACAAATCAACATGCAAAGAAGTCAAAGTTTCTTGGAGATATTGACCATATTCTAATGTATAGACCAAATAATCAAATTCATTTTCTGTAGTAGATCATGATCTCTTACTTCTTCTAGGTTCTATTTCTAATGCTTAATTTTTGTCATTATCCATAATCACAGGTATGTGACTAGTTGATGTGCCCACACTATTTCTCAATTTTAAAGGGAATATATTTTCATTGAATTCAACATCATTAGACTCAAAGATCATTTTTGATTTAAGGTTATAAAACTGCACGACTTGTTGTTTACAACACACCTAATGAATACACATTCATAGGCTCTATTTTCGAGTTTAACTCTCTTGGGATCTAGTATTCGAACACATGCCAGACAACACCAAGTTCTCAAATATGACAAATTTGGTTGTTTATTCTTAACAATAATTACATATGGGAAAATTTGCTTTTTAGCCTTGGGGAATATGTTTAGCACATAGAAGCAGTTAATAAAATTTTACCCCACCAAGAGGGTGTTGCACCAGAACTTAAGTTAATAGCTACAACTAATTCAGTTAAATTTTTATCCTTTATTTTAGATTTACCATTCATTTAAGGTGAATAAGGTACAATTGTTTCATGTATAATACCGTTTATTTTATAACATTTATTGAACATGCTTGAATAATACTTAGTGCCTCTATCGTTTCTGAGTTTCTTTATTTTCTTATTGAGTTGATTCTCAATTTAAATCATATATAACTTAAATATATCAAGGGCTTCAATTTTTTTCATAAGATATGCACATGTAAAGTCAAAGCAATCAACAATAAAAGTGATCAAATAACGTTTACTATTTCTATTTAACGTCCTATCTAATTTACTTGTGAGTCTTGTATAGGGTTTTTAGCTGAGTTTTAATTGTGATATTTTGAGCTACATTGTGTTTGATAATACTCTGTTTTTTGTACTGTTTTTGTGTTGTAATAAGGGAAGTCGTCTCTTGGTGTCGTACCACCAAAGACACTCAGTGGGTCTTCACCAAGACTTAGAGGTCTTGAAGTTAGAACGTTTTCTTGGCTGGGGCTAGATCGTAAGAAATCTTTTCTTAGGCGATTAGGTGAGTCAAACCAAGAAAGTGGGTTCTTGGATTCAAGAATGGAGCATATAAGATTGTGTATTTGAAGTGTGCATGTAAAAATACATTCATTTCAATATTAGTGAATAAAATCTCTCGAGATCATAAGGGGAGGCCTGGATATAGTTGGCAAGTGGACCCGCAAACGAGCTAGGATAAAATTCCTTGTTGCAGGCTTTTTCTATCCTTAATCTCTTTACTTTTCAATTTGTAATATTGCCTAATTTTAGCTGATAATTTGGATGTTGTAACTTTGATATATTGAGTTTAATTCTGTTCAAGTATATTTGTTTTATCTGTATCTGGTTATCGGTGAGTGGTTGAGCAATAAGCCATTCTACAACTTGTTGCTTTCTATGAGTTAATCGATTAAGACAGAGTGTTAATCGATTAAGATAGAGTGTTAATCAATTAAATAGGGCTATTTCTAGAATAGGGCTTTGGTGCAAAAAGTGGTAATTGGTAACCACGATACTTATTCAACCCCCCTTCTAGGTGTGTTATGTCCAATGATACCTAACAAGTGGTATTAGAGCTAGTTCGATGTGCTAGCTCAACCACATATGTGTGATCCTTAAGGGAAAACATATGGGTTCCACCAACCCCTTTGGCGGTTATGGCGCATCCATTAACTGCCATCCCGTATTCAGTGGCGAGGGATACACCAACTAGAAAGTCCGGATGAAGATATTCATTGAAGCCATTGACTCAGATATTTGGGAATCTGTAGTCAATGGGCCTTTCGTCCCAATACATTTAGTGGACGATGAACCGAAAGAAAATCCAAAAAGTCTATAGACCAATGATGAACGTAAAAAGGTTCAATACAACCTACGTGCCAAAAACATCATCACATCGGTCCTATCATATGTTGAATTCTCTCGGGTTTCACAGTGTCAAAGTGTCTAAGAAATGTGGGACACTTTACAAGTGACTCACGAAGGCACTAGCGAAGTCAAGCGTCCCAGGATGAATGCCCTAACACATGAGTACGAGCTTTTTCATATGTTGCCAAGTGAATCTATAGGCGACATGCAAAAGCGATTCACACACATAGTAAAGCATTTAGTTGCCCTAGATAATTTTTTTACCATAGGAGAACTAACTAATAAAGTTTTGTGTTGTCTTGACAGGAGATGGCAACCTAAAGTAACAACTATAATGGAATCTAAGGATCTTGATTCCATGCCTTTGGCCATATTGTTTGGAAAGCTTCAAGAGCACGAGGTAGAACTTGGACGCTTGATGATGCATGAGGAATCAGACCGCAAAAAGAAAGGCATATCTCTTAAAGCAACAACGTCTCAACCTATTGAAGAGAAATAAGATGATGAGTCTGATTCAGACATTGATGATGAAACTTTGAGCCTTCTCATACGAAAATTCGGGATATTCTTAAATAAAGGAGGCTTTAAACGTTTTTAGAAGAAAGAAGCGCGTGAGACAACTAGGAAAGGCAAAGTTAAGAAAGAGAGCTTCACCTGCCATGAATGTGGTAAGCCAGGACACATGAGATTTCAATGTCCTACTTACCTGAAGAAAGTTGATTCGAAAAAGAGCAATCCTCGAGACTTCAAGTCATAGAAAGCCTACATAGTCTGGGATGTACTAGAGGAGGATACAATATCAAGCACCTCATATGAAGAGGAGACCGCTAAGCTATGCTTAATGACTAGAACAAATGAAGCTTGTGACTCAAATTCAAATGAGGTAAAGAATGAGGTATACTTTGCACCTCATCTTCTTCTGATAATTCACCTCCTTATGAGGATTTATATAATGCCTATGTCAAACTACATGAAGAATTAGAAAAATTAGCTAGGATTAGTTCTGATAGAAAACAAGTAATCCTGCTAAATGAACATAAAATAGTTTTATTACAGAAAGAATTAGATGAGATAAAACTTGAAAATGAGACTTTAGATCTAATATATTCTTGTAATACGTGCAATTGCTATAATGATAATTTATGTCAATCAACTGTCTGTGAGTCTTGCGAGACTTTGAAAAATGACAATTTGAAACTTAATAAAAAATTCACAAAACACATAGAGAGTCGATATCAATTAGACACTATACTTAGTCAAACTAGAAATGTTGGTGATCATACTCGACTAGGATATATTCCCCCTATGCATAGGAGAAGACCATATAGGAAACCCGTAACTCGACCTAATAAGAAATTTTATAATAAGAATGTTCCTACATGTTTCTATTGTGGCACGCATAGCCACACTTCCCACTCTTCCTATATTAGGAAGTATAGTATACTTAGTGGTGTATATGTCTGGATGAAAAAGGGAGATAACTCCATGGTTACTAATAGAAAAGGACCCAATGTAAATTGGGTACCTGAAAAAGGCAAGTGATCTATTTTGCAGGTATGTTTACGAGCACAGGGACAACATTAGTATCTTGATAGTGGATGCTCGAGACATAAGACAGGAGATACATCAAAATTCCTAGACCTATCATTGAAAGAAAAAGGGTTTGTCACGTACGGAGACAACAACAAAGGAAAAATACTTGGTATCGGGACAATTGGCAACTCAAATCATGCAATGATTGAGAATGTACTACATGTTGAAGGCCTGGAGCACAACCTATTGAGTATTAGCCAACTCTACGATAAAGGTAATCGTGTATCTTTTGACTCTGAGTGTTGCATAATTTGTGACACTTTATCTAATAAGGTCAAATTTGTCGTACATCGTATCAATAACATTTATATGGTTAACCTAGAAGATATCACGATGTTATTTTAAAAATGTTTTGTTTCTAAAGAAAATGATATTTGACTTTCGCATAGGCGCGTGGCTCATATTCATGTAAAACATCTAGATAAACTATCTAAAAATAATTTTCTTGAGGGTCTACCAAAACTTGATTTTAGAACTCATGAAACTTCTGATACTTTTCAAAAATGTAAACAAGCTAAAAACTCTTTTGGTAAAAAGAATGTAATATCCACAACAAGACCTCTGCAACTTCTCCATCTGGGCTTGTTTGGACCTTCACAAATAATGAGTTTTGGTGGTAGTTTCTATGCTTTGGTAATTGTTGATGATTTCTCTAGATTCACATGGACATTATTTTTATCTTCTAAGAGTGATGCATTCAAATCTTTCAAAAACCTTGCCAAACAAATTCAAAATCAGTTTAATCTTAAAATTGTATTCATTCGATCCAATCATGGTGGTGAGTTTGAAAACCACCAGTTTGATGAATTTTGTAATAAACATGCTATCATGCATCAGTTCTCGGCTCCTCGTACCCCTCGCAAAATGGAGTTGTTGAGAGGAGGAATCGAGTTCTAGAGGAGCTTGCTAGAACCATACTAAACGAAAGCAAGGTTCCTAAGTACTTTTGGGATGATGCAGTGCATACTTCTTGCTATGTGATAAATCGTTTACTCTTGCGGCCTACTTGTTTGAAAACTCTATATGAACTTTTTGAAAGGCCGAAAACCTAATATTGCTCTTTTTCATGCTTTTTTATGTAAATGCTTTATTTTACATAATGGAAAAAGAGCGCTAGAAAAATTTGATTCAAAAGCATATGAGGGTATATATTTAGGGTACGCATGGCATAGTAAAGTTTATCGACTGTTTAATAAATATTTCATGCAAGTAGAAGAGTCTGTACATGTTCAATGTTATGAATCTTCTCCAAAAGAGGAGAGAAATGTATTTTATGATGATGTTGCAGGTGCTTTAGAAGAAGCATACTCTAAGGACATGAACAAGGACAAAGAAGAACAAGCAGAGTAAACTGGCCAAGATGAGCATCAGGACATGCCAATTGCATGATAGAATAAGAAAGAGGCCATAAATGATGAGATGGATTCACTAGAGTCTAACAAGACCTATCGTTTAACTGACTTGCCTTATAGTTCTTTACGTAATTTTTGTAACTTTGTTGCTTTCATATCTCAAATCGAGCCAAAGACAATCGATGAGGCCATTGAGGATGTGCACTGGGCCATAGCTATGCAAGAAGAGCTAAACTAGTTTGAGCACAATAATGTATGGGACTTGATCCCTAAGCCAAAAGAACATCTAGTGATTGGTACTAGTTGGTTCTTCCGAAATAACCTAGATGAATCTAGCTTGATCATTAGGAATAAGGCACGCTTAGTGGCCAAAGGCTACAACCAGGAGGAAAACATTGATTATGATGAGACCTACGCTTCTGTAGCGATATTAGAGGTCATTATGATGCTTTTATCCTTTGCATCGATTATGAACTTTAAGCTCTTTAAAATGGATGTTAAGAGCGCCTTTCTAAATGGCTACATTCAAGGGGAGGTGTATGTTGATCATCCTCCCAGCTTTGAAAATTTTAAATATTCGAACCATGTATATAAGCTCAAGACGACTCTCTATGGCCTGAAACAGGCTCCCAGAGCTTGGTATGAGAGATTGAGCTCTTTCCTTTTGGAAAAAGGGTTGGTGAGGGGTATGGTTAATACTATCCTCTTTATCCGTAGATTAGATGATCATGTATTATTATTTCAAATATATGTTGATGATATAATTTTTGAATCTATTAATGACATCCTTTGTAAAGAATTTTCTGAGATGATGTAGGGAGAATTTGAGATGTTGATGATGGGTGAGATTTCTTTCTTCCTTGGGCTACAAATTAAACAAATGGAAAGTGGCATCTTCATTCATCAATCAAAGTATTGCAAGGAGTTACTCAAAACGTTCGACATGGAAAAGGGAAAAGACGAAAAGGGAAAAGCTATTGAGGTAACCAAGTATCGAGGGATAATCAACTCTTTATTATACTTGACTGTGAGTCGTCTTGATATTATGTTTAGTATTTGCATGTGTGCTAATTTCAAGCATTACCTAAAGATTCACATTATAGTGTTGTTAAACATATCATGAGATATTCGAAAGGAACAATAAATATGGGATCATGGTATCCTAGGGATGCCTCATTATCCTTGGTAGGGTAATCCGATTCTGAATTTGCTGGATGTAAGCTGGATCGGACGAGCACTAGTGGGACTTATCACTTACTATGCAGTTCCTTAGTTGCATGGCATAGTAAAAAGAAAGTCTGTGTTGCTTTGTCCACTGCTGAAGCGGAATACATTACTGCCGGTGTGTGTTACGCTCAAATTCTATGGATGAAGGAGCAACTTAAGGACTTTGGTCTTAAACTAGAAAAGATCCCCATAAAATGTGATAATACAAGTGTCATAAACCTATCCATGAATCTCGTTTTGCATTCCAGAACAAAGCATATAGAAATTAGACATCACTTCTTGCGTGATCATTTTCAAAAAGGCGACTATGTGCTTGAATTTGTTGAAACTACAAAGCAATTAGCTGATATTTTCACCAAGCCCCTCTCACGAGATACTTTCTATGTTCTTCAAAGAGAACTTGGAATCCTTGTTGAAAAAATATCTTGATCAAAATCGTATAACTCTTTATTATGTGCTTCGGATGCTAAATGTCTAATATGCTTCAAAATGAACACTTGTTGAATGCTTTCCATTCCTAATATGATTCATGATCTAGTATAATATGCTCTATATGTATATGTGGCTGCTTAAAATTGCTTGATATATGTTAGAAATCATTGCATGTTTCTAAAACTCAAAAACCTTTTTGATTCTACAAATTTGATAATTGTTAATCGATTAACCATGAGTCTCAATCGATTAAAATGAGTTCTAGTAGCCAACAATTTATTTTTCACAAAATTTAATCGATTAATCTCCCATCTTAATCGATTACCTAGGCTCATTTTTCTGAAAATCTAGAATTTTAACTATGATTAGTCGATTAAGCACTGCTTTTAATCGATTAACGACAACAGATAAAGTAGAACCAAAGCGTTTTTGCCATGTTTTTTTTAAAACCTCTCTATCCCCTTTTCTCTCAAAATCTCATAGGCAACAACATAATCTGAATTCTTAACCAAAAATAAGAATAAACCTCACCCTCTATCCACATTGTACTTCCTTTCATCTCATTCCCTCTCAAATTGGTCAAGGAAATCCCACCTTCCCAGTTCCAAACCCTAAGGTTAGGTTCCCCCCAAAAATCCTTGTTCAACTCGGTTTTTGTAATCAAATGGAAAGAGGACAGTAAAAAAGGATTAAGACAATTGCTCAACGCCCAAGAAGGACTCCCATTCCTACACCACAAAACCCAAATGTGAGGCAGGACCATGGAGACCCTTACTACTCTCTCATACTACAGGAGACTCGGTTGTCAAAGTTTCAAGGCAGGAAACCAACCTACATCAGGTATGCTGATCTAACTTGGATGGTGGAACCAAGTTTTGAATTTCTGCAAGCTATGCAAGCTCAAGGAGCTGTCACCTGTTTGGAATTAAAGGGAAATATTTACCCTGTTTTGGTTAGAGAATTTGACACCAACTTTAGATACAAGGATGGCAAGTATTGGTATATGGTTTCTGGAAAGTTCTTTGATGTGAGTGAGGATATTTTCATGAATGTGAGAGGTTTGTCCACCAATGGTGCTAACATTGGTAATTGTTATTGGGTCAAGAATTCATTCGATGCTGCTGAGGTTTACAAGTCTTGCTTGAGAGGTCTCCATCTGTATATCCAAGGAGAAATAACACAAGCTGGATCATTATCTGTGGAAAATAGACTATTGCACTATCTGATAGCGTACATCTTAGTTCAGAGAAACACAAACCATGCACAGCCCACTGTGAATGACTTAAGATTTATGTATGTTCTTAACGATAATGTTGTGATTAATTGGCCTGAGGAGATTCTGAAGGTCATGTGTAGTGTCTCAACATCACAATCCAAGTTGCTTCCCTATAGCATATTCATTTCGAGGATCATCCTTTATCTGCATATTGATGTGTCTGATACCATCATCATGGAGTCTTCAGAGAAAGACCACCTAGTTGGTGAAAGTTTGATCCACAAGATGGGTATTTACAAGTATGGAAATACTTGGACATACCAAGAGGATTATAACACTATTGTGGATTTCGACTTATCTAGAGATGAGGATCAAGCAGGAACAGATCAGCATAATACAGGAACTCAAGGGAGTCGTCTGGAAACGCACCGCATGTACCATCCTTTGGATTAGCTCAATTGTATGCAATGGAGCAAAGGCTGAATAATAGAATGGATCTACATTTTTAGTCATTGAAGGACTCTTACCATACAGACTGGGAGCAATTTGAGGAATGTTAGGTTGCATACATTGATAATCACTACCAGTCTATGAGGAGCTTTGTTCAAAACACAGTTGAAGCATAGAATGATAGTTTTTATGCAGAATTTGAGAAGCTGAGAGTCCTCATTCAGGGATATAGTAGTATGACAAATCTTGATAATAGAGACCTTCCTCCGCATCCTTAGATTAGAAGACCTTAGAACCTAGGTTGCCTTTGGTTTAGTTCTTATTGGCTAATTTTCAAGTATTTTGGTGTTTTGTACTCTTGAGACATATTTCTATTTGTTTTTTTTTTTGTTGTAATAGTTTCTATCTACTTTTGCTGAACATTTATCACTTGTTATACATGAGATTGAACTTTAATCGTTACTAGTTTTGTATTATATAGCTTATATCATATGCATATCTATGTCATATATAGTATGAGTTATGTTTAACGGTACTTGACCATGATTGGTTATCTACATCTATTTTGTTTGATTGAACCTGATGTATACATGTTGTCATAATAATGCTTGATCATTCTATGCTAAATTGGTCAATGTATAACCTTTCATGTCCTTAAACTTGTTCATTTACTGTATTCTATCAATTTAATCGACTAACATATGCTCTTAATCGATTAAATGTGTGTAAACATGTGCACTTGTTCAAGCTTCCTTCAATTTGTTAATTAATTGAACCCCCAAATTTAATTGATTGATTACACTTTTGAATTCATTATATAACTCTTCTTACTTTTGACGAGATTAATTCGTTTATCTTTTTGATAATGTCAAAAGGGGGAGAAAGGTTGCTTTGTTGTTTGATGTGATTTATAGGTTGTAAATAATATTCAGCTTCCATTGTCCATCTATGCGCTTCAACTTTGAAATTAACAACCATGCATTCCATAACCATCATAAAGCTATGCATCAAAACAATATTTGGTGTGGATTTTGTCATCATCAAAAAGGAGGAGATTGAAAGTGCAAGTGTCAAAGTGTTACACTATTAGATTACCTTTGTTTTGACATGAATTTATTGAAAGCTTGAAGATGAATCAACAAATCAACATGTCATGGACTCAAGGATCTCATATCTAGACTAGGTTCTTACAAGAATCACTTTTAGAGTCTTATATGTGTGTCTTAGATATTGTGTCTAGGTTAGGTAAACCTAGATGCAATTCTCACAAGTCTTAAAAATAATCAAATAGTTTACATGAGACATGTCATCTAGATTGTTATATGTTCATCAATTAATCATACATGTTATATGTGCATCATAGGCATAATATATTGTTAAAACATGTATAGTTGATAAGCATAACATATAGGTAGTTTACCATTTTACCATTTAGCTGAAAAATATGTCAGTTAATCGATTATGAAATGTGCTAATCGATTAAAATGAATTCAAATAATACAGATAACTGAAAACCTGAAAACAATTATTCTCAACAGCTCGTTAATCGATTAAAAGGGCACTTAATCGATTAATTGGGTCTCAGAAAGGTTTTCTATATAAACTGTGTTTTTATGTCTTGCATCATAGACCATTCATTCAATTTGAGAAATATTTTTCGTGCCCATTTGTGTCATTTAGGCAGAGAGAAATGCATTGTGAAATAGTGAGAGATAATATCATGTTTAGGGTTTAATTGTGATCTAATTGTATGAGATTAATGTGTTAACCTTTGCTATCTTTTCTTGCATGATTCTTGCATTTCTTTAGAAGAATTCTAGGATAGAAATTCTCTATTTTCACACATCAATTAACTCATACATATTCAAGTTTACTTGTGAGTCTTGTATAGGGTTTTTAGTCAAGTTTTAATTGTGATATTTTGAGCTACATTGTGCTTGATAATACTCGGTTTTTTGTATTGTTTTTGTGTTGTAATAAGGGAAGTCATCTATTGGTGTCGTACCACCAAAGAGGCTCAGTGAGTCTTCACAAAGACTTAGAGGTCTTGAGTTGAGAATGTTTTCTTGGCTGTGGCTAGATCGTAAGAAAGGTTTTATTAGGCGATTAGGTGAGTCAAACCAAGAAAGTGGGTTCTTGGATTCAAGAAGGGAGCATCTAAGTTTGTGTATTGGAAGTGTGCATGTAAAAATACATTCGTTTCAATATTAGTAAAGAAAATCTCCTGAGATCAAAAGAGGAGGCCTGGATGTAGATTGCAAGTGGACCCTCAAGTGAACCAGGATAAAATTCCTTGTTGCAGGCTTTTTCTATCCTTAATCTCTTTACTTTTCAAGTTGTAATATTGATTTTAATTTTGTTCAAGTATATTTGTTTTATCTGTATCTTATTTTCGATGAGTGGCTGAGCAATAAGTCATTCTGCAACTTGTTGTTTTCTGTGAGTTAATCGATTAAGACAGAGTGTTAATCGATTAACTGGGGCTTTTTCCAAAATAGGGCTTCGGTGCAAAAAGATATAATTGGAAAACGCGACACCTATTCAACCCCCCCCCCCTCTAGATGTGTTTCGTCCACTAACACCTAACGTTGTTTATTGATGAGGTGTTATAATGGTTATACAACTAAGTGTGATATGCATAATTTGGGCAACATCCATTGTCTTAAGTCTTGAAGTTCATTATTGTCACTTGTCAAATTATGTGAACAACATCTATTTGAGTTGCATTCCATGATCATTGTAGTATGATTCATAGTTGTGCAAACCCAAACATGCTTTTGAAAACTCTAGCTTGGACTTTTGTTTGAGGACAAACAAAGTTCTAAGTTAGGGAGAGTTATTAAGTGCCAAAATATTGTATTTGAACTATAAATTTTGTGGCACTTTAACTCTTTATTTAATCGAATTTGTTGGTTAATTGATCCTAAAAGAATAAAATTATTGAATTTCCAAATAGCATCTTTAGAGAGTTTGTACAAGCCAAAACCAGAGGAATTATTGCAAAACGTTATGTTCCAGACAGATAAAAGCAAGGATTTAGCTTTGAGTAGTTCGAGTAAAATTGTGACACAATACTCGTTCACTATTGGATCAGCTGAATTTTGGATATGTTGTTGCTAATATGAATGGTCGAATTGAAAAAATATGAAAATTTGGTCGCATTAAGTGCTATTCTTGCGTTCAGTGCAATTTGGAAACTTTTTGGCGAAAACATTCTGCCTCAGATACACTAAGTGTCGAGTCTACGCTCAGCAGAATAGGAAGGTGCGTTCAACACAATGTCGTGCACTGAAAGGTCATGTTTAGCTATAAGAAGTGGCTTGCTCGTTGCAAGATGGTGCACTAAGCATGGGAACCAGAATTCAAGGATAATTTATGGGGCTTAACTTAGGTTTATAAAGGATATATTTGAATAGGAACAATGTGTGATCAAATTCTTTTAGTTTTTAGGGTAGGTTGGCTCATTTGGATCGTGAGAACAATGTGTATGTACTGCAGGATTTAATATATGGTCAATTGTGTGTGGTTCTATCACCATATGAACTGTATTTATCCCTATCTTACTTACATATTGTGAACATGAGTAGCTAAGTTTCTTATTTGTTGGGATTGAATGTGATATAAGCTTGATGTATACATATTGATTAATTTTATATTAATTCATGAAGTTTTAATTCTTTTGAGTTATATATCAGCTTAATGCTTACTTCAAGTTTGATCATCTAATTGTATGTTTTGGGAATAAAATTCTTGGAGATATCCTTGCATGATTCTGACTTTATATAACTCATCACTTGGTATAAACACTAGACATAGATTTATATCAATCTACCATTTCATGCATGTTGTTGTACTAGTTGTTAAACACAAAGCTAATTCAATAGCTTTATAACTCTCAAACTTGTTAGTAAAGACAACTAGACGTAGAGTATGTTTAACAGTTCATATAGCTTCATCTTGTTAATTTAGTTGCTAGACATAGAGCTATTTTGGTAAGCTATTAACATAGACCAAGACATTAAAGGTTAATACAATTGAGGTGTTGTATTTTATTCTATTTCACATGCATAGACTACTAGACATAGATGTATGTGTAAAGTTACTAGACATAGAGATTTATTGCATAAACTACTAAGATGTTAGCTTTTAGTACATTTGAGGTCATTTGTGTGAATGAGTCGTGCCTAAATGAATTAGTGTATTTGAATTGTGTCTGTATTGTTAGTGACTAATAAAGTTCAATCCCAACTCCTTTATTCCAAATACCTTAATCAATTACTTAGTAATTATTTAATCAAACAAACCAACCAAAACCTTGTTTCTAAAACCAACTTAGAATATCAATTTTTAGTTGAAAGGCTAGTATCGACCAAGTCCTTACGAACTCAACAATATTTTATACTTGTTTGTGACAACCCGATTTGGTAATTTAATTGATCAATTTGTCGATTCGTACAAACTATAAGTGAGTTTAAACTAATTACTAGTTCAATACAATATTAACCCAAAATATCAAAATATATTTCAACATGTATCACATTGTTGGTCAAACAAACAACTTGATGTCGTTATGAAAGAGAAGCACCTCAACTTGGGTCCATCTCAAATCCTTTTATTTTCTCAACAAATGATTGAAATAATATATTAAAATTAAGGATCATAGGGATGTTCAATCCCACATAATCCATGAACTAGACACTAACACTAAGATGGTATCAATGTCCATTGGGCTTAGAAGACGTCCTCATTGTTTCCTGGAGTGTAGAGCTTTCATGGTGGAGAGCATCTTAGTGGCTATGAACTCCTAGAGATGAACTGCTTGGATTAGGTCCTCGGTTGTATCTGGAAATTTTGTGCAGTCGTTGGTCTAGTATTTGAACATCTTATGGACGTTGTAGAATCTAGATCGGTCTTGTGGCATAGTCTTCAAATTTGGATTTTATTTTGGGAGCGGTGTGAGGTGGGAAACCGTGAACTCTTGTTAGATTCTTCATCGGCTAGAATTGAGTGGAGTGTAGGTGGAGTACTTTGGCCACTTCGAGGGGTCAGCTCGCTTCGGTTCTAGGGGGTGGGACTTCTTGCCTTCACGTGGGTTGTTGGGTAGTTGGTAGTCTACTATTGGCTAGGTGTCTAGAGCTTCCTCCAAGTTGATGAACTACATGGCCCTAGCTCACAGGGCCTCCATAATATTCACATTTCCCTGGCCAAGTCCATCTTGAAGAGGCTTGCCCAGAGACCCAAAACTAGAAGGTGTACTGCCACATCAGGATGGAAGGTGTGAACCTTCATTACGTCCTCGTTGAAATAGTCCAAGTAGGCTATGATGGATTCCTTGCTGGTTGTGAATCAGACATTAAACTTTTTCGCCCGTAATCCCTAATGATCGATGATGTTGTTTCCAATGGCATGAACCACTAAAAAGTTGCCCGCTTTAGCATCAATGAGAACGCTCGATACATGATTGGGTTAGAGGGTCCATTGTTAAGAAGATCTTGTTCCTGACCTTGGCACGATTTTGATGAAGACATCAAGATCACAAAAGGAAGAAAAAAGAAGAAGACTTTAAAGACATAGAAGATAAAGCTTCAAGGCAAATTGTTTATAAGTCTTCAATAGGTACTTCTATTCTAAAACTTTAAGTATCGTTTAGTAGCAAAAACCGTTTCGAAAATAAATTGGAAAACTCTTAGTCAATTTAAATCATATTTCAAAATGCTAAGTAATGGGTTACTTCACTTGAGTAATAGGTTACTAGACCTAGATAACAGGTTACTTGGACTCTGTAATAGTGAGTACTAGGTTACTAGGACTGCATAACAAGTTACTTGACTGAGTAATGGGTTACCCATACAAAATCAACACAATGTAACCAATTACTATAAGCAATAATCGATTACTTAATTAAACATGATGTTTGGGTAGTCGATTACATGCTCTAGTAACCAATTATAGATAGTTCTTAAACCAGATTTTCAAATCCAAACTCAACAGCTTTCATGAAAACTAAATGAGTTTCATTCTAGTCGTGTTTCTCCTTAATGTAGGGATATATTGGCTGATTGGAAGCCTATTTAAAGGCCTTGGAACACCAATTTCAAAATACACTTAATCATCAAAATTTTCACAACTTTTACATATAATTCTCTACACTTTCTTATGCAACTTTTGTTCCAAACTTTTACAATTTTCTGAAGGTGCATTGAGTGCTTTGTTATAAAGTTTTCCAAAAATAAACACATGTTGAGCATTGTATACTAAGTCCGTAAAGAGCAAGATAATTGCAAGTTATAGAAATTTTATATCTTGTAAGGGAATCCTTGCCCTAGAAAGTTTTCTTCATATCTTGTTGTAAACTTTTCATTACAAGAGTGTGGTGAGAAGGGGAAGAGTACTTGGAAAGGTTGTTTTCCAAGGGTGTGAAGTATTAGTGAGTATGTGATGTACAAGGTGTCTGGAGGAGAGAAATTATAATTTTAACTCATATTATCAAATAAAGAAATCTCTTATGCTACAAATGTAATGGACGTAGCCTTTGGTGGACAAGACGGTGAACTAGTATAAGACATTGGCGTACTTATTTCCTTCTCCTTACTCTTTTATATTTTGTCTTGGTTATTTTATGCACAAATTTATGTTGCAACATACTCTTATCTTCATAGCAGAAAAATTAGTCACTCAACCAGAAAACTAATTCATCCTCATCCTCCTCTTATTTGCCATCTAATACTTATAATTGGTACAAGAGCTTACTTTGGGTAAGTTATTCCCAATGATACAAAACTTTTAGATGACCTCTAGATCATTTTTGGGAGAAGGTTCCAATATCAATCTTCCTCCAAGTTTTGTTGGAGAATGTTAAAATTTCTAGAATACAAGGGTGATAATCTTCATAGAATCTCAAGACCTTGACGTATGGAATGTGATTGAGGAAGGGTCTTATGAACCCTTTATTGTGATCAATGGTGTAAGGGAGAATAAACCAAAATCCATTTGGAACATTGAGGACAAAAATAAAGTACAATATGACCTCAAAGCCAGAATATCTTGACTTTAGCCCTAGGAATAGATGAATTCTTTAGAGTTTCAAATTGTTAATATGCAAAGCAGAAGTCAGATACTATAGAGACCACACATACGGGGACTGAAGAAGTCAATCGGTTTAGACTCAATACTCTTTCCAAGAGTATGAGATGTTCTGTATTAAACCAGGAGAAAAGATACTTGATCTCAAAAAGAGATTTACTCACCTTACAAACCACTTGATTGAACTTGGAAAAGTGTTGTCAAATAGTAACTTGAACTTGAAAGTTATAAGATCCCTACCAAAAACATGGCAACCCAAAGTGGTAGTCATTTCTGAAAAGAAAAGTTTATCAAAAATGTATTTAGATGCACTCTTTGGAAAATTATAGGAACATGAGTTGGAGTTAAGCCAACTCGATCAACATGAAGAACAAGAAAAGAAGAGGAAGAACATTTCTCTCAAGGCAAAGTTAGATGCTTATGAATCTTTCAAAGATGAGTCAGAAAAAGAAGACATGGAAGATATGAGCATGCTGACAAAAAAGTTCAACAAGTTCCTCAAGATGAATAAAGGAGCAAGGGCTAGACAAGCAAGAAGATTCTCCAAGAGCAACAACGTTTCCACTTCAAATCAAAACTTCAATTGCTTTGGGTGTGGAAAACCTTGTCACATGAAGATGGATTGTCCTACATTAAAGAAGAATCAATTCAAAGGGAAATCAGAAAAGAAGAATGGAAGACACACCTACAGAGCATGGAAGGACAATAGCATGAGTTCAACTTCAGAACCAGAAAATGAAGAGCAAGTTCATCTATCCTTAATAGCATCTCATCATTCAGGTGATTAGGAGGTTAGTGAATCTGAACTTGTAGATAAACCATCTTTTTATGAATTACAAAGTCTTTTTAATGAGTTAAATAGTGAATATATCAAATTCACAAAACTATTTTCAAAACAAAAAATTCAGTTAGAAATACTAACAAATAAACCATCTTCTTCTTCATGTTCTAAATCGATTACTCATGAAAACAAAATTTCTACTTTGAGTCTAGATCTCAATAGTCTAAAAAATAGTAGTTAGAACTTGGACAACATGTTAAAAATATAGAGACACTCCATCGACTGTAGAGGTCTTGGTTTTTCAAAAACCTATTTATCTAAGAAGAAGGAGATCTATATTAAATTAATTTTTAAAAAAAAATGAAACCATACCCATGATGTTAATAAATCTAAAATAAGGAAACATAAGCATCAACCCATATGCACATATTGTAAGAATGTTGGGCATACACATAAGACATGCATGGTTATAAAATATGGTGTGCCCTTAGGATATTTTATATGGATAGAAAAAGGTACTAACCATCTAGGACCTAAATCAAATTGGGTGTCTAACGTAACTTAACCTGTTTGGTGGGATTGTTTAGGAGCTACTTGTGATTTATTGTATTTTGAATAGTAGCTGCTCAAAACATATGACGAGCGACACATGAAAGTTACATGTCCTTACTCCGAGGACAAAGGCTACATCACATATGGTGACAACAACAAAGGCAAAATTCTTGGATTTGGTAGAGTTAGGAAGCCACCTTCTACCACTATAAAAGGAGTTCTATATGTTAAGGGACTCAAGCACAACCTACTAAGTATAAGTCAACTTTGTGAAAAAGATTTCTATGTGGCATTCTATCCCGACAAATGCATCATTGAAAACTCTAAACTTGTTGGTAAGAGAATTAATAACATCTACATGATTAGTTTAATTGATTCTTCTCTTCTCATTAAGTTTTTAGCTGTAAATGATCATGACACATGACTTTGGCATAGGAGAATTGCTCATATTCACATGGATCATTTGAATAAATTGATTATGAAAGATTTGGTTGTTGGCTTACCTAAAAGAAGTTTGTTAAAGGCAAACTATGTAGTGCTTGTCAAAAACTTAAGCAAACAAAAACTTTTTTCAAACCAAAGCATATTGTTTCTTCCGATAGATCATTGCAGTTGCTACACATGGACTTAATTGGCCCCTCTCGGACCAAAAATTATGGTGGTAGCTACTATGCTCTTGTGATAGTAGACAATTTGTCAAGATACATATAGACTCTATTCTTGGTACACTAGAATGAGGCATTTAATGCCTTTAGCAAATATGCTAAGAGAGTATAAAATGAAATATCCTTGAAAATCGTTGCTATATGAAATGGTCATGGGGGAGAATTTCAGAATACTTCTTTTGAGGAATTTTGTGATGATCTTAGTAGCACTCACAATTTCTCTACTCCTAGAACAGCACAAAAGAATGGTGTTGTTGAGAGAAAGAATAGATCTTTAGAGGAGCTAACTCGTACTATGTTGAATGAGAGTAATCTTCAAAAAATATTTTGGGCTAATGTAGTTAGTATGACATGTTATGTTTCCCATCGAGTATTAATAAGACCAATTATAAAAGAAACACCCTCTGAGCTCATCAAAGGAAGAAAACCAAATATTTCTCATTTCCATATGTTTGGTTGTAAATGCTTTGTACTTAATAATGGTAAGGACAACTTAGGTAAGTTTGATGCAAAAGCTGATGAAGGAATTTTCCTTGGATATTCTCTTACAAGCAAAGCTTTTAGAATATTTAGTAATAGAATTTTTGCCATGGGAGAATCTATTCATGTGTCTATTAATGAGACTAATTCCTCAATAGAGGATAAGTCTAATTTTGATGATGGTGACTTACCTAGTTCTTCTTTAAGAAAAAATTTCATTATTGAAGCAACAAACGACATAGAGCAACTGGAAAAAGATGATGCTCCACCATCACAAGAAGAGCATATTGATTCTGACATGCCTAAAGAATGGAGAACTCAGCGATACCATCCTATTGACAACATAATTGATGATATAAGTAAGAGTGTTAGTAGTCGTCTTAAATTGAATTATGCTTGTCTAAACATGACATTTGTTTCTCAAGTCATTATCTTGTACTCTTTTTGTTGTATATATCTATATATATTATGTCGGAAACTTGTCTTTTTCTTTTTTTGATGAAGTCAAAAGGGGGGAAAAGTTTGAGCTTGTTTTCTGTCTAAAATCTTTTCAGGCACATATGATGTGAACCCCAAAGAGCCTAACCTTGATTATGATGGACTTGAAGGCATAAGTGGTCCTATAACTAGGGCTAGGACAAAAAGGGCTCAAAATGCCCTTGGACAACTCATCGGGTTGATCCATGATGGTGAGCCAAAAATAGCCCATGAGAGTTTAAAGATGCTTAGTAGCATCTTGGTCCATGGTTTTGACCGAGCCAAAGACGGACCAGGCCACGCACATGAGACAGACCGTGGGTCTGGCACAGGCGCCAAATTTGACCCTGGCACGAAGCCAGGCGCATCAGACATGGAACCTGACCGACACAACTCTGACCGAGTTGAGGACCCTGGCACACCAAGTGCTTAGCCAGGCGCTGGGCCAACCTAGCCTAGCCAGGATATCTGACTGAGCTGATTGCACCTAGTGTGTTGCATCAGGCACTGGGCGTAGCCTGACCGAGTCAGGCCTAGCCAATTTAGTTAGCATTGAGCATTTTTAAGTTTAATAACAAATGTGTGGGCTAATTTTTGTCCAATACTTTGTTAATATTTTAAGTTTTTTGATCATAAACATGCCCATAAATAATGTCCAGTTTGAAAAATGGCTCGTGGAAGACCAAGCCAAGCCTAAAAGTGTAACCGACACTTTAATGCTCGGACCAACTTTTATGTTTCATGAACCAAAGTCATTCTATTGTAGCTGGAGGATGATTGCTCGAGGGGAATCAAAATGTGACTGTGGAGGGGCTTAATGGAGCATTTATGGTTCTTAAACACCTCGTCTGTACCCTTGGAGATTAATTCACCTAGGCATATTTCATCCAGTGGAATTATAAGTCACTTTCAGAGCTATTGAAGCAAATATGTTCGTGTAGAATTAACATGTACCCGTTGGAGACCTTAATTGTGTATTGATGGTGCATTATGGACATGTTCTAGCCATTGGCGGCCTAATAACTTACACCAATGGCATCCTAAGCTATTTAGTGCATGATCACTCATCATTCAGCCGAGGGAAATTCTTTCCTTGACAAAAGGGATCCAATCATAGGAGCCTTACTATCTTAATGTTAGCCAATCGTGGGAGCCTAGTCGATTGCCTATAAATGTAAGACTTTTGCAATGGAATAAACAAGTTAAGTTAAGTTGAATTCTTTGTGAATTAAGGATTGAATTCTTGTGAGAGTATTCTCCAAACCTTCTTGGCTGAACCAAGATTAGAAGTTCTTATCAAGAACCAAGTTCTTGTAGCGAGCATCACTTTGGCTTATCAACACCTCTAGTGTTGTGGCGCCTTCACCTCAAATCTTATCCATCTTCATTTATCCAAATTTCATATTTTTCGCTGCCTATTTTATTCTAAAAGCTCGAGTCAACCATGAGCTTGGTTAAACACTAACCAAGATAGATCGTGCAAGAGCCTTTTATCCAAGAGGTTCACATCAACATACTTAAAAACAAAGGGGGAGCATACTCAAGTCAACCATGTCAAATATTATAAAGTATGTTGATATCAGAAAACTCCACTTTCAAAACAATGTTGGTTTGACATTATCAAAAAGGGGGAGTTTGTGAAGAAGATCTTGCTCTTGAGCTTGACACGGTTTTGATGAAGACATCGAGATCACAAAAGGAAGAAAAATGAAGAAGACTTTGAAGACATAAAAGGTCAAGCTTCAAGGCAAATAGTTTATAAGTCTTTAATAGGTACTTCTATCCTTATGCTTTAAGTATAGCTTATTAGCAATGCTCATGAAATGGAAAAACAATTATGAAAAGAAATTGGAAAACTCTTAGTTAATTGAAATCAGTTTTCAAAATGCTAAGTAATGAGTTACTTGACTTGAGTAACAGGTTACTAGACATTGGTAACAAGTTACTTGGAATGTGTAATAGTAAGTAATAGGCTACAAGGACTGCATAACAATTTACCTGAATGGGTAATGGGTTACCCAGTTAAAATCAACTCAATGTAATTGATTTCTATATGTAGTAATCAGTTACTTAATTAAAAAGAATGTTCATATAATCAATTACATGCTTGTTGAAATGAGTTTTTTCTTTGGTGTGTTTCCTTTATTCCAATGCCAGTATAATGGTTTCAAGAATACTCCAGCTACAACTTACCTCTAATAATCATGTGAATAAGTTATTCCTTCTTTTCCCCATCTTGGCTTTTTTGGAATAGATTTTAACGCCGGTATAATGGTATCAAAGCAATTCCCTATTACATAATTATTAAGTACCTTTGAATACCACCNGAGGAACCCATGTTGCCATAATGAACCAGGGCTTTGTTGAGGCATCCCTTTTGCCATAATGAACCAGATATTTGCTGAGGCACCTAAGTTTCCATAATGAACCAGGGATTTGCTAAGGCACCCGTTTTGCCATAAAGAACCAGGGAATTGCTGAGGCACCCGTTTTGCCATAAGAACTAGGGATATGCTGAGGTACTTGTGTTGGTATAATGAACCATAGAATTGGTGAGGCACACGTGTTACCATAATGAACTGTGGATTTGCTAAGGCACTCGCGTTGTTATAATGAGCCAGTGCTTTGCTGAGCCACCCGTGTTGCCATAATGAACCAGGGATTTCTTTAGGCACCCGTGTGACCATAAAGAACCAGGGATTTACTGAGGTACCCATGTTGCCATAAAGAACATGGGATTTGTTGAGGCAGCCGTGTTACCATAATGAACCAGGGATGTGTTGATGCACCCGTGTTGTCATAATGAACCAGGGATTTGCTGAGCCATTCGTGTTGTCATAATGAACCAGGGATTTGCTGAGGCACCTATAACACCCCAATTTTCACATAGTAAGATATTTAATTTCAAGGTACGATTTACTAGATAATATTCAGGATAAAAGAAATTTGTCAAAGAGGTTTTATGATTATTCCTAATCCTCAAAGAACGTGTAGTAAGTATAATCCGTAAGTATAGTAAACCATTGTCTCCCAAGATAATATTATATATTGTCTTTTCCAATAAAATCAACAAAATGTTAAAGTACCAAGAAAATGTGGATGTATCACCATCTAATCCTGCCAGAGCATAAGGGTACTAACACAATTACATAAAATAAAACTAAAGGACTTCGAGAGTCATAGGTAAACTATACTACTTTAAATCTTCAACAAGCTACTCAGCTGCTCCACCTACAATTCATTTATACGTACAAAAAAATAAACAACATAGAGGGACATTAAATCATGCAAAAGCGACGAAGTGGGTTTATAAAGAATCATAGCATTAGAGCAACACAAATAATTGCAACGCCATAATTAGACAATATACACAACAATTATTATCTCTACTCATAACAATTATGCACAATGATGAATGATGTTAGCGTATTAGTTATTGAGGTGTATACACCACGATTAAGTAATCTCTCATGCTAAGCTCATGCAATTCCACCAACCAATCATCATCAATTTCCTAAAGGCCAAGACCCTAGTGGGAAAGCAACCGGGAGTACAGATTTCCTTAACAACGGCAAGAAACAATATCTATTGTTTTCCAGTACTTCTATTAAAAGTGCTTACGTGGTAAGCCCAATCCGTTTCAGGAATCCTCTCTACCAAAGTTCCAAATGAGATTACAAAATGGAGTTTTGCATCTCATTTGCCTTCTTCTTTCTCCTCTTGAATTATAAACAAAAAACTATAAAACTTACTTACAAAAGTTTCTATGAACCGACCTTTCAAACTAAGAAATAAGAAGAGAGAATTGTGTTTTTTTCATAAGAGAAGAAGTCCTCTTGAATGAAGGAAATGCCTTCCTATTTATAGAGTTTTTCCTGCCACCACTGAGCTGCTTCTTTGCATCGCTCAGCAGCTGACCAAACCCTTCAGGATGGGTTTGGTCACTTGGTCAAGTAGCTTGGTCACCTCCTTAAGCTTGACTCACCAAGACTAGTTGTGAGCTTTGGGGCCAACTATGGTGAGCTACTCCTGAAAATCCTATGGTGGGCTAATTGAAGTGAGGTCATGCATGTCTTCATGGTTTCTTGATGGCTAAGTTAATTCTGGGTGCACACCATTGAGCACACATGTGGCACCGCTAAGCTACCTGCTTGAGCAGCTTTGACCATGTTGACTGAGACGTGGCTTGGTGCTTGCTGACCTGGTCAGGTGTCTGGTTCACCATTGAGCACACATGTGGCACCGCTGAGCTGCCTGCTTGAGTAGCTTGGGCGTGTGCCAGGCTTGTGTCTGACCGTGCCAAGCTTGTGTTATGACCGTGTCAGGCTTTGTCTGGTGCTAGGTTGAGAGGTCAAGCAGGTGTTCTGAGCTCCCTGCTTGAGCAACTTGGTATGTGCCTGGTTGGTTTGACTGAGCCAGGCTGGGTCTGACCGTGTCAGGCTGGTGTCCAGGTCAGCTCAGCGTAGCTTGGTCCACGCTAAGCTGCCTGCTTGAGCACCTTGAGTTTGACTTCTTTTTCTTCTTGGACCATGAGTCTTTATTCTCTTTTCTTTTTCTTTCTAAATCCTACAAAACACATTAAAGAGAAATACAAACACAAATATACAAGATTGTGATATTTTATCCAAAAAGTATTGTTTTTAAGTTGGTTTTTCTCAATTATGCTTAGGATAAGTGTCATAAAAGTGTATGAAATTTAGGTATGTTTGGCACTTATCAATGCTTCAATAACAGATTATAGATAATCGTTAAACTAGATTTTCAGATCCAAACTCAACAGCTTTCATCCAAACTGAATGAGTTTCATTTCAATCGTGTCTCTCCTTTGTGTAGGGGCATATTGGCGGATTGGAAACCTATTTAAAGGCCTTGGAATACCCATTTCAAAATACACTTAATCATCACAACTTTCACATACAATTCTCTACAATTTCTTATGCAACTTTTGTTCCAAACTTTTAGAATTTTCTGAAGTTGAATTGAGTGCTTTGTTCTAAAGTTTTCTAAACTTAAACACATATTGAGAATTGTATTCAAAGTGTATAAAGAGTAAGAGAATTGCAAGTTGTACCAATTTTATATCTTGTAAGGCAATCCTTGCCCTAGAAAGTTTTCTTCATATCTTATTATAAACTTTTCATCACAAGAGTGTGGTGAGAAGGGAAAGAAAGTACTTGGAAATGTTGTTTTATAATGGTGTGAGGTATTAGTGAGGTATGATATACAAGGATTCTCAATGAGAGAAATTGTAACTGTAACTCATAATATCACATAAAACAAATCTCTTGTGCTGCAAGAATACTAGACGTAACATTTGGTGGACACGAAGGTGAACCAATATAAAACCTTGGTTTACTTATTTCCTTATCCTTACTCTTTTATATTCTGTCTTGGTTATTTTTCAGCATAAGTTTTTGGTACAACATGCTCTTATCTTCATAGCAGAAACGTTGGCCACTACACTAGAAAAAAAATATCTTCCCCTAGTTGGGACATCCATGGAAGACCATGAAGGCTTCAAAGGCGTCCGGGTAGTCTTAAGGATCGGTGGTGTCATCAAATTGATCAATGTTGGTGGGGTGAGTCAGTTGCGAAGGTAAAGGGTGTGCCATGATAGTAATTGTGAAGGGGTATTTCACTCCATAGTGGTAAGAACTGGACGATCATTTTAGTTGGGAAGTTGCTCTAGGTATAGGGGATGGAAGTGGGTGGATTGGGTTAGATTTTAAAGTTGAATCGACCCTAGTTTCCTGCTCAACGGTTCATTGTGGTCTAAAGCTAGACTCACTTTTGGATTGGCAGAGTTCTTAGAGCATCTCCACTTGTTGTTGGATGATTTGTTTGTGCCTTTCCATCATCTAGATAAGCTGTTGAGTGGTAGGTTTGCTAGGTTTGGGATTGGTGTTATGGGTTCTGCTAGCTTGGTTGGAGGGTTGTATATGGGACTGGAGGTTTTAGGAAGATAAGTTGTCATTTGGAGGCATGTTAACTGAGACTGCTTCAATGTGACTTAGTGGATTACCTTGGTGTAGGTAAGCCATAGATGGTGCCGATGTTATTTAGTCTTGAGAAGCTTGGTCAGGATGGAGGAAATTTGGTGAGAAATCTTCTAGTGCTTGAATTCAACAAGGGAGATACCTGAAATGGTTCTCAGGTGGTCAAATTAGTATATGAAAGAAATAGAGAGAATAAGAGATTAATATCGTGAGATACATAAGGTAATAGAATAAATAAATGAGAGAGTAAGTAAACTTCCTTAAGGTGAAAATCCCCTATTTATATAAGAGAATTAAGAGGAATATTCCTTCACATATGTTGTGGGTCTGGTCGACCAAAGGGCTTATCGGGTCTGTTCTAGACAAGGTTATTTTTTTGTTTCAGGCGACTTTAGTCGGTCCGCACCCTATGGATGGGACATGTAGTGTATTGTGAGTCCATCTTGTCGTCTAACTAAGAGTACAATAGCGTATAGTAGGTTGTGACTTGTAGTAAGGGTCTAGGCTGTGTAGTTGAGGTGACAACTTTGTACAAGGGGTACAGTAGAGGAACGTCAGTAGCAGATCTCATATTGTCTTATCGTTTCTGCTTGGTTGACGGGACATCTTTGGGTTGCCCAATATCTTTAGTTAGGGTCCGGGCGAGCTTCGAGGGTTGTTCCTCTTGTCTGACTTATGCAGATAACCTTATCCTCCTTGCACGGTCGTGACATGTCTTTTTGGAGCGCGGTGGAACAAACTCTTTATTGTATATGAGTTTAGCACCACTTGTGCTCATTCAACAGATTTTGAGTATAAAATCATAAGTAGTCAATAAAGGAATATGATAAGTAGTCAATACATCTGAAAACGGATATGAAAAATCCTGCACTTTTATCTTTCACCATGACGGTGGATGCCTGTCTCTAAGAACTTTACAAAACCGTTATACATAATACACTTTCTTAATTTAAAATATATTATTTTATCAACTCAATAAAATAAACTTAGTTGAATTTTATAAACCTAATTCTCCCATAACTTTTCTTCTTCATAATTCAGGAGAAACTCTCTTCACTTTTCTTCCTGATGATATATCGAAACCGTTATCTGGTCATAGCTCGATAGACACAAAAACAGGCTCATATTATCACTATTGTTTGCTCATATTGCTAACATTTAGCTTCTTTGGGAATGTGGTTTAACAAACTTTTGGTCACACATGTAATCTTCAAGTGTGGATAAGATTATTATTTTATTTAATGAAATTAAAGTGATCTAATCAAGTAAGGTATATGACTATAAAATTAATTGTCTTGAATATTATTTTGTATATACCAAATATCTTATTTCTATTTTTATGACGAGAAAAATTGGAAATAATAAAATTAAGTAGCATTATTCTTCATGAAAGGGTATGCACTTTTTATACATAAGGAGTTATGATCCCTAATTTTATACCATAAGATGATACAACATGAAACATGCAAAACAATAACAAAACCAAGTTATCTCTTCATCTCATTAGAAGAGAAACTGAAGCTATGAGTGATCTACAATTGGAAGACCAAAGAACCTACATATTCTACTATAAATATGCATTTTCATACAAGGACAAAGTTCATTCACCTTATTCAAAATAAATATATTAAGGTACGTTTCCTCTATATGACATCAAAAGGTCTTGGCTATATGATGATAGTTTTATTCATCATATTTACTGGTACTCATATTTAAGTATAAAATTTCTTATATAATAAAGTTCATTAAAGATTTTTCATACATCGTAGGAGCACCCTAAAGTTGTGATCAACATCCATCACTACATTTTCATCCTTGACTACTTGGTCACAATCATCACCTGCATCCTTGGTTATAGTACTGTTACTAGCCTACTAGCTACTTTCATACTTAATGATGGATCTATTGATTGAAACTTGGATTCTCCACTAGGATCCCCATGGACCGAACAAGGCCATAGAATTCGCTACTCGTAGTTGTTCCTTGAATGATAATAGGTACAAGAATTTGTTCACCATCAGTGACAAGTTCTTCCTGAAAAACAACATTTTTATCTTCTCTTCCTTCCCAAAATCAACTTCCTCGATAAATCTTGCATTTCCCGTCTAAAAAAGTCTTGAAGTGGGATCATAAAATTTATAGCCCCAAGAGCGTTCAACATAGCCAACAAAATAGCAGCTAACTGTTCTTGAGTCCAGTTTTCTTTCATGTAGCCTATAAGGCCACGCCTCAACTAGACAACCCCAAATGTGTAAGCATGTTAAGCTTGGCCTTTTATTAGTCCAAAGCTCATATAGAGTTTTGTTAACTACTTTACTTGGCACTCTATTAAGGATGTAAATTGTGGTTTTTAAAGTTTCTCCCCAAAAAGACTCTAGTCAGGAAGAATGACTAATCATACTTCTTACCATATCCTTAAGAGTTCGGCTTCGTCGCTCAGCAACGTCATTCATGCTAGGTTTTCCTAGCATAGTGTATTGTGGACCAATTCCATACTCTCTGAGGAAAAGTGATAGAATCCCTTTTGGTAGGATTCTGAATTGTTTGTTGATCGTTCTTGAATGTATGTCCCTTTGAAATATAATTGTGATTTGCACTTTGAAACTTGTTAATTTTTGGTTGGTATTGATTTCGGGGATTCTTTTGGTCGTGGACTATGAGTGATGTTGGGATTGTCTTTGGTTGTTTAGGGAATGTATTTGACTGTGGGATTTTTGGGTTTGATTAAAGGGGAAGTGTGTTGTATTTAGGTAGTGATTTGGCCGTCGGTTTTTGGGTATGTATGGTTTTGGGGTGTTTTGTTGGCTGGTTGAGTGTTGGTTAAATAGGAAGGGTTGTGTATGGTTATTTTGCCGTGGTCTTAAGGTGTTGAGGAAGATAAGAGAACTTGGAGAAGGTTGAAGGGTGGAGGCGCCACAAGCTGGATGCTTGATAAGCCTAAGGAATTTCGCCAAAAGGAAAGGAACCTTGATAAGAAAAGGGCATTGGTTCAACCAAGAAACTAGGAGAAATCTCAACTAGCAATGGAAATTATCCAACTAAAATCTGAATTGTTTTATTCCATATGCAATTTGGTTACAAATAGGGAAAGGAACTCAACCATGCCCCAATTCCCACGTGAATCAAAGAGTAAAACACATTGATAGACTTTCCTAATTCGAATTCCCATGTGCTACCCCAATTCCCACATGAATAAAAGAGTAAAACAAATTGATAGACTTTCCTAATTCATATTCCCATATGATTTTTGTGTTTAAGGCAAGATTTTGAATGTTGAGTGAATTCTCCTTAGCTATCACGTCCCTATTCAGGTTTGTACGCTGAATACATTCCTTTGGTACAATTAAGGAAAGAATACATTGCCTTGAATGATTTCCAAACGTGTTGCTCTCATTAAGCAAAGGAGTTATGCTTGAGTATCCCCTTGATTTGCATGCCCAACACATGCCTTATTCAAATAAGGAAGGTGTTTATTCTTCCAATCTGAAACTGATCCATAAGGCAAGATTTTGCATTCAAATTGATCCATAAGGCAAGATTTTGCATTCTGAATTCTCCTCCTTCTTGATTTGTCACGCCAATTCCCATTAAGGAATGAATTTGTATTGATCCCTTGTTTGAATTCCACATGCCTAATTGATTTAGGGAACAAATCTTCGTGGGCTGATAAATCATTGAAAAGTTGTCATTTATGTCCCAAATCATATTTGTATGATGGAATTTGGCTTGGCTTAATTATGGAAACCATCCAGCCTTGAGTTCACACGTCCAAGACTCAATAAGGAAATATTTTATGACCTTTTATTCCCTTGATGCCTCTCCAAATAAATTGAACTCAATAAGGTAAGGTTTTGAAATTGTCCTCCATTGAATTCACACGTCCAAGATAAATAAGGAAGGCATTAATATGCTTCCTTCCCTGGTCTTCACGCCCTTCTCCAGGAAAGAAAGTTTGTACCTGATTACATAATTATTTGGTATCAAAAATATAAAGATAATGTTGGCCACATTAAGCCAAAATACAACCCAAAAGGAAAGTCTTAATTTGTTCTTAACATAAGGAAATAAAATAAATCCTAAGCTATATGTGGGCATGATGATCCCACTTTATTAAATGGAACTTCCACATGCCTCATTCAACCCCTCCTTGGCCGTGGCCAACTTGGGCTTCTTCCTCAAGGATTATGCAATGAATGGGCTTGGTCTCTTATCTGGCCTTTTTTTATTCTACCACTTCTCCTACTAGTTGATTGAGAGTTTGAAGTGCCTTCTTGGTTCTGGACCGGGTCATGGGCCCTCCTATCCCACTTAGCTCTTCTTTATTGATGGGCCTTGATGGGTTCATATCATCCCCTCCTTCTTGGAGTGAATTCGACCTCAAATCAAAGTCTTCATCACCTGCATCAAAAAGAGAAAAGTTAGCAACATTAAATGTGGCACTAATATTGCCATACTCACCTAGTAAGTCCAATTTGTAGGCATTATTGTTGATTCTTCCTAAGACACGAAATGGGCCCTCCCCCTTGGGCCGTGGTGTAGACCTCCTTCGAGCATGAGAGCTCTCCTTTCTCATATGGACCTTGAATCTCCGGGATCAAACATTATTGTTCATCGCCTATTATTTTCTTGTTTGGCATGACTTTTTGTCTTCTTTTTAATTTGGGAGTTGACTTGCTCATGTATTTTCTTCCCCCCATTTGGTATCTCCTTGGGAAATATATCATCGGATACTTGCAGAAAATCTTTAACAACTTTAGGTAGCCCAATATCATTAGTAGTGTTAGTGTTTAGACGAAATTTCCTACTATGGAGTAGGTACATGGGTGGCTTAGACAACAAAGCACCCTTTATCTCCCCTTTTGAGACTAGAAAACTTTCTTTTTTTTTTCTTTTCATCTTTTGTCTTTTTTTTCATTTTTCTTTTCTTCTTCTTTTTCATTTTCTTTTTTCTTTGGATCATCTCTTTCTTTTTCTTTTTGCTCTTTTTTTCTTGATCCATTTTTTTTTTCAATTTTTTTTAATCTTCACCCACTTGTTTTGGGGACAAGGGTGAAAGTACAATTTTTCGATCTCGATGTACAAGAGTATATTTATTGGAAAATCCATCATGTATGGCTTTTCGGTCATATTGCAGCATATAGCTAGCCTCCATTGTGAATACGTCACACATCACCGTATCTTCATACTTCCCTATTGAGAATGGAACCTCCGCTTGCTGGTTTACTACCATCTCTCCAATCTCACTAAGCCATTGTAGTTTAAACAAGAAACTTAAAATTCGACTTACACAAGACTAGCTCTGAATAACACTTGATAGAATCCCTTTTGGGAGGATTCTGAATTGTTTGTTGATCGTTCTTGAATGTAAGTCCCTTTGAAATGTAATTGTGATTTGTACTTTGAAACTTGTTAATTTTTGGTTGGTTTTGATTTAGGGGATTCTTTTGGTCGTGGACTATAAGTGATGTTGGGATTGTCTTTGGTTGTTTAGGGAATGTATTTGGCCGTGGGATTTTTGGGTTTGATTAAAGGGCAAGTGTGTTGTATTTAGGTAGTGATTTGGCTGTGGGTTTTTGGGTATGTATGATATGATTTTGGGGTGTTTTGTTGGCTGGTTGAGTGTTAGTTAAATGGGAAGGGTTGTGTATGGTTATTTGGCCGTGGTCTTAAGGTGTTGAGGAAGATAAGAGAACTTGGAGAAGGGTGAAGGGTGGAGGCGCCACAAGCTGGATGCTTGATAAGCCTAAGGAATTTCACCACAAGGAAAGGAACCTTGGTAATAAAAGGGTCTTGGTTCAACCAAGAAACTAGGTGAAATCTCAACTAGCAATGGAAATTATCCAACTAAAATCTGAATTGTTTTATTCCATATGTGATGTGACCCAACCTAGGGCATACAATGAAGAAGATCTAATTGGGCTTGGAGGGCCCATGACTCAGTCCAAGAGCAAGAAGGCCCATCAATCTCTCAATCAACTCATCAAAGGAGTACTTGAAGATACAAAGTAGCATATGGCTGGCCTCCATTACAACCACATCATAGAGGACTGAATCCTCATACTTCCCTATAGAAAAGGGAATCTCAGCTTGCTGATTCACAATCATTTCTCTAACCTTGCTTAGCCATTGTAGTCAGTAAGGAGTTGGGTGGGTCCTCGTCACAGGGTTAAGTTTGAAAACCAACCTTGTGCTCACCACATTAGCACAGCTACCACTATCAATGATTAGGGAACAAACATTCCCTTGTACTAAACATCTAGTGTGGAAGATGTTCTCCCTTTGACTCTCCTCATCTTCTCTTACTTGACTCCCTAAGAGCCTCCGCACCATGAGTAAGTCTCCATCTGGAACATGGGCATCTTCTTCACTCTCCTCAGAACTTGAAGTCTCGGATTGAGATTCCACCACTCCATTTTTCATCACCATGGTCCTTCTGGTTGGGCATTGAGAAGCTATGTGACCATGCCCAAGACATTTGAAGCATTTGACCTCCCGACTCCGAGTAGTATTTTCCATGGGCTTCTTCCCTTGGGAAGAGCTCACGGCCTCCTTAGGATTAGGGCCCTCCTTATTGTTTCTGTGCTTCCACCCCGAAGACTGGAATTTTGAGTTGGAGGAGTATTTTGATTTCCACCTCTTCAGTTGTTGTTCCACCTTCACGACTTGTTGGACCAGATCCTCCAAATCCACATAAGGTTGTAGCTCTACCACATCCTATATGTCTTGATATAACCCATGAAGGAAACGTGCCATTGTAGCTTCACGATCCTCGTGAAAGTTAGCTCTTAATAGAGCCAACTCCATCTTTTTAAAGTACTCGTCTACAGACTTGGTACCTTGGGTCAAACGCTGAAGTTTGTTATGGATATCTCGTTGAAAAGATGCCGAAACAAACCTCTTTCGCATTATTACCTTCATCTCATCCCAGGGGTCTACTGGTTCAGCACCGCATCGCCTCCTCTCTTTCTGGAGTTGATCCCACCAGACCATAGCATACTCCTTGAACTCGAGGGTTGCTACCATGACTTCCTTTTCTTTGGTACAGATGTGACATTCAAACACTTGTTCGATTTTGAGTTCCCACTCCAAGTAAGCCTCAGGGTTATTCATCCCATGAATGTAGGGATTTTAACCTTGATCCCTTCCAACCGGTCATCTCTCCTATGACCTCCATCATGCCTCCTTTCTCTCCGTCTCCTTCTCCTCTCGGTTTCAGAATCACTATAGTAGTTGTTTTGGCGTCTTTGGTTCTGAACCCGCATTTCCTACATTTGTTGTTGGAGGGTTCTGAATTGTTCATCAATTTCATGAAGAAACTGTAAGTAGGTTGTTGTCCTATGGGACTTTCCTCTATCACCTGCAAAATTAGACATACTTTTTCTTTGGTTAGTAATAAAACTTTCTTGCTCACTTTTTTCTCGCTGTTTTTTTTTTTTTTGTATTTGTGAATGTCTCTCCCTCACGTACTCTCTATTCCTTCTTTGTGTTCTTGATTAAATCAAGGTCAAGAGTACTTAATTGTGACAAACAGCAAAACAACAACAGCAATATCAAGCAATTTATATGATGAGGCACCTTTTTGGTTTAAAAATTGAGATAGCACGAGGCTGTGATTAGGAGTATTACTTTTTCAGATTTATGACAGCCAATGGCCGAATTTGAGATTGTGTATGGATTGAAACCACTAACCCCTCTTGATTTATTACCTGTGCCTAACTCTTCTATGTTGTAGCATAAGGATGGGAAGTCTAAAGCGGACTATGTGAAGAAAATGCATGAAAAGGTCAAGGCCCAAATAGAACATAAAAATGAGGACTATGCTAAACAATCCAACAAGGGCCGAAAGGAGATCATCTTTGAACCCAGAGACCTAGTATGGGTCTATATGAGGAAGGAGAGGTTTCCTGCACAAAGGAAATCCAAACTCCAACCTAGAGGAGATGGACCATTTCGTGTCTTGGAGAGAATCAACAACAATGCTTATAACTATACCTCCCAGGTGAGTATGAAAACATTAGTTCCACATTTAATGTTGCTGATCTTTCTTTGTTTGATGCAGGTGATGAAGACATTGCTGAATCAGATTCGAGGTCGAATCGAGTCCAAGAAGGAGGGGATGGTGTGACCCTACCTAGGGCATACAATGAAGAGGATCTAATTGGGCTTGGAGGGCCCATGACTCGGTCCAAGAGCAAGAAGGCCCATCAATCTCTCAATCAAGTCACCAAAGGAGTACTTGAAGATGCAAGGCCCAACATGGAGATCAAGCCCATCAATTGCTCTATATTCATAGAAATTCCCCAAGTTGGCCACGGCCAAGGAGGGCTTGATTAAGGCATGCTTTACCTTATTTAATAAAGTGAGGGATTAAAACCCTCACTAGTATTTAAGAACTTGATAGTTACCTATTTTACTTTGGAACTTTTATTACTTTGTATCTAAAATAAATATGGCCGAAATTACCTTATTAAATGGCCATTAGGAACTTGTAATCCAGGTTTGAATTCCTTTCCTTATGGGAGGACTTGAAGATGGCATGCAACCAGCAAGGAATTAAAGGAAATCTTTCCTTATGAAGAGCATGAAGGGGGGCGTGTAATTCCAAGGGAAATCAGCCTCAAATCAAAGAATATCACCTCCTTAATTGAGCAACATCATTATGGAAACAATTCAAAAGGTTACCAAAGAGAGAGTGCACGTGTGGCTCAAAAGAAGGAAACAAATTGAAAGTTTCCATACTTGTTCCAATTTTCAAATCAAATCAGATTAGGAACAAGTATGCCAATTAGGAAAGAATTTTCAAATGCAAACTCCTCCTTTAAAGAAGACTACACGTGAGACATTGAAGATGAATCAAGGAGGGTGAACCTTGTGCTAAAAAAGGCTGGATACATCATCACACAAGCTGCCATATATGGAAAGAGCAATCTGAGTGCATCAAGGGTTTTAATACCATTTCACACGTTTTCTTTGTTTGAATCAAGGCTTGAATGCCAAATTAATATGCTTTCAATTAGAATCAATAGGGCAACCGAATTCCCTATATGTAATGGCAAGCAAAATGAATAATTAAAGGAAATCTTTCCTTATCAACAGCATGAAGGGGGGCATGTAATCCCAAGGGAAATCAGCCTCAAATCAAAGAATATCACCTCCCTAATTGAGCAACATTATTATGGAAACAATTCAAAAGGTTACCAAAGAGGGAGTGCACGTGTGGCTCAAAAGAATGAAACAAATTCAATGGCAAATCAATACACACATTAAAAAGGAGGAGGCGGATGAGAAGGGAATAAAAGTTTCCACACTTGTTCCAAAATTCAAATCAAATCAGATTAGGAACAAGTATGCCAATTAGGAAAGAATTTTCAAAATTCAAACTCTTCCTAAAAAGAAGGCTACACGTGAGAAATTGAAGATGAATCAAGGAGGTTGAGCCTTGTGCTAAAAAAGGCTGGATACATCACACAAAACAAGCTTCCGTATATGGAAAGAGCAATCTGAAGGCATCAAGGGTTTTAACACCATTTCACACGTTTTTCTTTGTTTTAATCAAGGCTTGAACGCCAAATTAATATGCTTTCAATTAGAATCAACAGGGTAACCGAATTTCCTATATGTAATGGCAAGAAAAATCAAATGATAAATTCAGATTTTGTTGGAAATATTCCATAGCTAGTGAGTGCATTCCTCCTAGTGTTCTTGGTTCAACCAAGCTTGTTTTCTTATCAAGATACTCATCTTGTGGCGAAAATTCCTTAAGGCTTATCAAGAATCACTTCTTGTGGTGCCTCAATACCTCTTGTCTTCTCCATCTTCTTGTTCCCCAAACTCATGGCCAAACACTCACCAAAACCACCCAAAATCCCCTCACTTCCCAAGGCCAAACACCCATAAAACACCATCACATAACCCTAATCCTCACGGCCAGAATTCCCCAAACATATCCCAAACACATTCCACAACATCACAAGTACACCAATCATCAACCAAACTCCCCCCTAAACAACCACCAAAACCATCAAACACAATCAAACCCCCACGACCCAAAACACAACCAAACAGAATTCAAAACATCCAAAACAAATACAATTCCAATGGTCACAACAAGTATTTACCATCAAGAATGATCCAAAACAAAAACGTAATCCCCCTATAGGATTACATCGATATGAAATTTGGTTACAAATAGGGAAAGGAGCTCAGCCATGCCCCAATTCCCACGTGAATCAAAGAGTAAAACACATTGATAGACTTTCCTAATTCGTATTCCCATGTGCTACCCCAATTCCCACGTGAATAAAAGAGTAAAACACATTGTTAGACTTTCCTAATTCATATTCCCATATGATTTTTGTGTTTAAGGCAAGATTTTGAATGTTGAGTGAATCCTCCTTGGCTATCACGTCCCTATTCAGGTTTGTAGGCTGAATACATTCCTTTGGTACAATTAAGGAAAGAATCCATTGCCTTGAATGATTTCCAAACGTGTTGCTCTCATTAAGGAAAGGAGTTATGCTTGAGTATCCCCTTGATTTGCACGCCCAACACATGCCTTATTCAATTAAGGAAGGTGTTTATTCTTCCAATCTGAAACTGATCCATAAGGCAAGATTTTGCATTCCGAATTCTCCTCCTTCTTGATTTTTCACGCCAATTCCCATTAAGGAATGAATTTGTATTGATCCCTTGTTTGAATTCCACATGCCTAATTGATTTGGTAGGCCTTGTAATTCACGTCCACCTTGATTTAGGAAACAAATCTTCATGAACTGATAAATCATTGAAAAGTTGCCATTTATGTCCCAAATCAGATTTGTATGATGGGATTTGGCTTGGCTTAATTATGGAAACCATCCAGCCTTGAGTTCACACGTGCAAGCCTCAATAAGGAAATATTTTATGACCTTTTATTCCTTTGATGCCTCTCCAAACAAATTGAACTCAATAAGGTAAGGTTTTGAAATTGTCCTCCATTGAATTCACACGTCCAAGCTAAATAAGGAAGGCATTAATATGCTTCCTTCCCTGGTCTTCACGCCCTTCTCCAAGAAGGAAAGTTTGTACCTAATTACATAATTATTTGGTATCCAAAATATAAAGATAAAGTTGGCCATATTAAGCCAAAATACAACCCAAAAGGAAAGTCTTAATTTGTTCTTAACATAAGGAAATAAAATAAATCCTAAGCTATATGTAGGCATGATTATCCCACTTTATTAAATGGAAATTCCACATGCCTCATTCAGCCCCTCCTTGGTCGTGGCCAACTTGGGCTTCTTCCTCAAGGATTATGCAATGAATGGGCTTGGTCTCTTTGCTGGCCTTTGTTGATTCTACCACTTCTCCTACTAGTTGATTGAGAGTTTCAAGTGACTTCTTGGTTCTGGACCTGGCCATGGGCCCTCCTAGCCCACTTAGCTCTTCTTCATTGATGGGCCTTGGTGGGTTCATATCAAAAAGTTCAAATGGTCCTAGACGTTGTTCTCCTGATTCGTCATATCTGCCATAGTATTCACCACCACGATCAGATTTGACAGCCTTAATTTTCTTTCCAAGTTGAAGTTCAACTTCAGCCTTGAAAAACTTGAAAACATCCAAGGATTGGGACTTCTCATGTATAAGATATAGGTAGTCGTACCTAGAGTAATTGTCTAAGAACATAATAAAATAATGTTATTCATTCCAAGAAGAAATAGGGAAAGGACCACATATATCCCTATGTATTAGTTCTAAGATATCTTTAGCTCTTTCAACACCTAATTTTCTTTTGTTTGTTTGTTTTCCCTTTATGCATTCAACATAGACTTCAAAGTATGATAAATCTAAAGGGTCAAGAATTTCATTTTACACAAGTCTTTGTATTCTTTGTTTAAATATATGACATAAACGTTTGTTTCATAAGGTGACTGAATTCTCTTTTAATTTTCATTTTGTACCACATGAATTTGTTTTTAGTATTTCATTATTGCAACTAGAAACATCAAGCATATGCATATTATCAATTAAATAACAAGAAAAACTAAATTTGTCCAAATTAAAATTTAGCTGGAAATAAAAATCAAATTCTGCCTAAAAATGGTACAACAAATGGTTGTCGGCTCCATAAGCAACTCTGCATAGTGACACTTATGTGAGTAGTAGCATGAGAATCCACCCACCAAGTATCATTAAGAACAAAAGCTAAATTAATTTCAGAACAAACAAGAGTGAGAAGTTTACCCTTCTTAACACGCCATGAGGCGTATTTAGGACATTCTTTCTTCATGTGTCCTTGCTTCTTACAAAGTAGTAGTTAAATTTCTCATCGCTCTTCAATTTCTTTTGCTGAGAAGGCCCTCTTGCTGCCCCTTATTGCTCTTTCTTTTCTTATTTTGAGGGGTCATAACCAAGTGAACACTTTCAGTCTTATCTCTCTGGAGTCTATCTTCCTCTTCCACATAGTGAGATATAAGATCGTTGAGGGACCATTGGTCCTTCTGAGTGTTATAACTCACTTTGAATTTCCCAAAGTATGCAGGAAGCAAGATCAAAACTAAGTGCACGAGCAAGTCATCATCAAGCTCTAACTTAAGTGACTTGAGTTTTGATGCGGGATTAGACATCTTCATAATATACTCCAATATGTTCCCTTTGTCTTTATACTTCATGGAGATGAGTTTAGCCAAAAGGCTACTCGTCTCCACCTTTTCATTTTTGGCAAAGAATTGTTCTATTTCTTCAAGAAACTTCCTTGCACTTTAACCTTCAGAGATAGAGCCCTGAAACGCATCTGGAATAGAGTGTTTCATAATAATCAAACACATTTGGTTAGAGTGTTCCCACATCTCAATTTTAGCATGATCGAGGTTTTCCATAGTAGAAATTGAGTTTTCCATACGAAGTGGCAAATCTAAATCCATGCATCCAATAATAGTTTCTATGGCTTCCTTCCAGACCTTAAAGTTTGTCTCATTCAGCAATTGGATAATATTAATCTGAGTAGAAATATTTACAGCACTGGTAGAAGATACTGAATGCACAGAACAAAGAATTAATAACATGTTCATATTTAAACAAACAAGTCATATAATATATATAAAACAAGACATGTTCATATAATAGACCTATCACAAGATGTTTAGCACAACATCAATTTCTAGTCTTCGGTCAAAGAAATTAACTTGTAAGTGGTACTCTCGATGTAATGATCAAATATTGACAATTAGTTTTGTTAAACAATAGTCTTTCTTTGGACCGACTATATTCACATGGAAAAAACTTTATAATTCCTACATATTTATAATTACAGATATGTTAATATTTGGCCAAATTGTGTCTTCCTTTGAGCTGAACATAATTCACATAAATAATCTCATACTCATATGTGTAAGTCTAATTAATTTCCACAATAGAGATTACTTTGGCAACATATTGCATCAATTAATTAAAAAATAATCACCATACAAAAGGTAAACAATATGGGTTCATTATAAAAAAAATATAATCTTGGAATTAAAGCCTTCAGATTTGATATCTTTTATGATTAAAAAATGTAATATAATAATATAATTCCAAATCAAAAAATATATTAAATATACATCAATGTATAAAAATGGATGCAATCTAAATCAAATGTAAAATACTATCAAAATTCCAAATCCAATATGCTCATACATATTTTAAAACATATAAAGCATAACTTATGTATATATTTGATTAGACCATGATTATACATATAATATATATGCATATATTCAGATTGCAAAATACTACTCACTAAAGCAACCAAAAAACTAACAAAAATTGTGCATTTACATATACCTCAATTGCTTTGGTAACTATGAAAAAATGAGTGATTGTTCAAAACTGATCACAAGAAATTGATTCACAAATAATATAACAAGATCATAGACATATGCCTTGTCGTTACTGCACATAAAAAAAACTTTAGGAGAATATTCTGATTTATAATTTCCTTGGTTTCACTGCATATTCTGATTTATATATATCAGTAAAAGTGGAGACCATATAACTCATATTTCATGATAGTTATGCAACAATGGAAAGCATATAATAAAAGTAGCATTTCTTATATTTACAGACAATTCAACCTTAAATTCACAATCTTTATGATATGATAGTGAAAGTATAAAATCCCCAAATTAAAATTAGGATTCACACAAAATTTCAAAAGACATTTTTTATGGAGAATCATAAAAATTCAAAACCTACACTCTGATACGACTTTTTGGAAATTCCTTATGATTGGTGAAATATCAATTCTAGGATCTTGAATATCATGATTCTCACACATATATATAAAACAAGGATGCAATATCATACATGAATTCATGTTCTCTGATCTACACTTTTGATATACCTTTTGAGAGAATTTTGATATTATGGCATTCATCAACCAAGTCCTGAATTCCTTTTGGGACCTTTGTTTTCTCTCTGATGGCGAGAAGTGAAAACTATTCGTGATTTGGTGTCTTAGGGATCATAACCGTTCCTTATGCATTAACTTATAAGGTTCTCATTATCCCCTATAAGTCAACCGTTTGGGTGTCTACTCATTAAGCTTATATTCGTTATTAGTTTAAGAAATCTTATTATAGGTCATCAGTAATTAGATCACTTATTTTATAACCCCAAAATAAATAGCCGATATGATTGTATTAAATAAATTATGTCCATCTTAATTAGAAATTATGAATTTCTAATAAGATATAAAATATATACATTTGAAAAGGATACCAACCATAAACGAGTTCTCCCCTGATAATGCCATGTGTTGTAGCCCTTCATGATGCATATTTTATGTCAACACAATGAGGTTGTATCAATCTTGTAAGTTATAAAGAATCGTAGTATTGGAGTAAAAATAATTGAAGAACTGGAGAAAATGTAAGAGTTCAACCATAGAAGAGTTCAACCATAGAAGAGTTCAACCATGAAAATTATTCAATAACGTTATTAGGGAACCTTACGAAGATTTATCATTTTTAGCTTATTCTCAAACAAAATTATTAATTAAGATATTGTTATTACTACCAAGGGAATCCTTTCATCCAAGGGTGAGGAACTAATCCCTTTTATGTGGTTGCCTCTCCCAAAAGTGCCGCTCCAGTAATGGAATCTTTAACTTTTCGTCATCTTGGGGATCTAACAGAACTTTATACACTTACACCACTAGGCTAACATTGGTCATTAATTAAGCAATTTAACCAAACAGGTGACACCCTACATGATGTAGGAAGGTTGGCTACGCGTATTGAGGACGAAGTCGCTCGTGGGAAGGAGCAGCATTTTAATATTTTTTTGCAATTATCTTTTCATTATCTTTTTAGTATCCTTTTATTATCTTTTCAGTATCTTTCCATTATCTTTAGATTATATTTTCATTATCTTTTAGTATCTTTTGTTTAGTATTTAAACAGTTTTGGGGATGTAATCATGATCAACATATTATTTTCATTAATAAAATTTGAGAGTTTCTCTTTCTAGTGGATTCTAGAGTTTACCTATCAGGTTTGTGCTTGCAACTTTTTGTTTATTGTTCTAGTTTTGGCGCTTCACAAATTCTTTTTACTTTCGACTGCATCAAGTGACATCAGAGCAGGTTTTCTCCTACCTCTTTTTTGTAGCTTGAACAATTATGGGAGATCAACTGGTGACCAAAGCAAATCTTCAGGATTTTACCATGGCTTTTATCACGACCCTAACTGCTCTTACTGAACAGTTAGTGACTTTAAATCAGCTGATAAACAACGACAACAACATAAACCAAAAAAAAGAAAGGGGAGGAGAACCGCATAGGGTTCCGCACAGTGGAAACAATAATCGTGTTGTTATTGCGGAAGAGATGGTTGACTATGAAAGTTGGCAGTATAATCACGACTATCGGTATTCACCTATGCTCAACTTTATCAATAATTTATCTCCTATTAAGCCTATTAAGGCTCTTCCCATTACTCAGACTTTCAACCCACTTACCTATTCATCACCTCCATCCGTTTTCACATCACCACATGTCAGTTCTCTCAAGGAATCCAAATTCATAAATAGACATATATCTTTGGACACATCAAAGCTTAAGGATTTATATGAAAATGTAAAGAAAATCTATTCAAATGACGAGGCTCTTACAGATTCAACTTTGGTGCATAATAACTTGAGTGAAATACAGGAAAATACCTATCAAGATATTTCTGTAAGCAATGCTACAATCATGCTACCATGACCCTTAAAGTATAATTGTGGTAGTCATGGCTATGACCCAACACTTTGTGTTGACGAAGCTAACGGTCTTTTGAATTTGCATGGTGAGACAACATCATATGTTACCTATGTTCAGGAAGAAGGCTACGAAACAAATTCAGTTGAGGGCAAAGTTCTTCTTCAGAGAACCTATCAGATTGATCTAGAGAGAGAATGTACAAAATGTGATTGGGATAGGTTAATTCCCGATCTCGATCCCCATGATATGTTGATTTTCAATTCACCTAATGAAGCAGAAGTTTTTCATGCCCTATTTCAGAAACCCTTGGAATCTTCTATCAATTTTATGTCTATGTTACCGCAATCTACCATCAGTAATGGTCCTATAATGCAAATTGTTGATTTAGGTGCTTCAGGTTCTGAACATGAAAATGAAGATAAGGTGAGTGCTATCAGAGGTTGGCCTACACCTAAGTCACCGACTGAGGTACACAATTTTCATGGTTTGGAAACTTTCTAATGGAGGTTTCCAGTTGGTACTTACATCAAGTTGCAACCATGTAAGTATGGTTTGTTCCAAGTGACTCGGAAAATCAATCACAATGCCTATGTGGTAGCTCTCATATATTCTATCAATATATCCAATACTTTCAGTGTAGCTGACATTCATGAGTATTAGCCAGATGAGGCTCTTTATCAAGAAGAGAACTCGGGGTCGAGTTCTTATGAGGTGGAGAAGACTGATGTAGGAAGGCTAGCTGCGCGTATCGAGGACGAAGTCACTCGTGGGAAAAGAGCAACAGTTTAATACTTTTAACAATTATCTTTTCAGTATCTTGTCATTATGTTTTCAATATCTTTTCTTTAGTATTTAAAGACTTTTGGGGATGTAATCATGATCAACATATTATTTTCATTACTAAAATTTGAGAATTTTCTCTTGCTGGTGAATTCGAGAGTTTATCTGTCAAGTTTGTGGTTGCAAACTTCTGTTTATCGTTCTAGGTTTGGTGCTTGCCAAACCCTTTGTACTTCTGAGTGCATCATTACAGTATGTAAATGCCAAGATTATATTTTAATTTTAAAAAACCCATTTTTTAAAGTAAAATACCTAAAGAAATGTGTCCTATATTTTTGTTCAGTATGTTATTCAAATTTACATAAATTTTGTATGCATGTAGCCAGGGCAGGGATGGCACTATCAAAGTTTGGGATTTCAGTGATGTTGGTTTGTCCAAGTAGGCAATATACATGTATTTTTAGTTATTCAGCTTTAGATATGTTTCACCTTTTTTTATTTATTTAAATTTTAAAAGGGTATACTTTGTAATGTAAGCTACAAACATATCCTTAATTATCATATAACTTTTGGTTGCTCTGCATTCCCCATCAAAGATTCAATTGCTTAAGATAGAGATAAACACTTATCACTTTTGCAGGCTTTCCACTATGATTGTGTTGGTTATGTAGTAAAGAAAAGTGCAGAGATGAAATGTGTTATGTAGAAGGCATTATCTTATTCATCAACAAGACACATGATTTATACACGTTGAAAAAGAAAACTGATGCAGAAAAATAAATTTCTACATGAATAGCATAATGCGTCACATAAGTGCTCTAACATTGTAGGTGAAATATTCCTAACTATCATATTGACTCTTTATTTCCTAATGAATACTCCTTATTTCTTAATGAATACAAGCATAACAGATTCTGAGTCATATTAATCAACACTCCTCCTTGACTTTAGAGCTTTAAACTTCAAGCTTTTGTCATATGCTTATTCTTAGAACCGTCAAGATTGAACTTGGTTACATAAGTCCATTTGACTCATATATCCTTCTTGTATTTAGGCATCTCTACCAACTTTCATGTCTCATTTTTTAATGATCATGAGCTCCTCCTTCGTTGCATCTATCAATTTCTGGTCACATCCAGCTTCTTCATATTTTGCAACATCTAATGGTGTACTCATAGGTCCTCCAATATTTATGTGTATCAGTTGCAGCTTCTGTGTAGTCTTCCATATACTACTTTGTAGAAAAAGAAGCCTTGTATGCTTCCCATATCAGCAGGCAATGCATGTAGGAGACTTTGTTTCTATTTGTTCTATTTGTACTGCAAATTGCTCATCTTTCATCAAATCCAAGACAAAACTTTTGCCTTTCATTTGAACTTTGAACACCTCTCTACCTTCTGAATCTTTAATCATGCAATTTTTGTCTTCAAACAAAACCTTATAGCCTTTCCAGGAACATATAAGACATCATGAATTAATTTCAATCATGTGTAACTTTTAATTGCACTTGTTCATTTGCCTTTTGTTGCAATATATCTCCCATTTCCAATTCTGACTTTGGAAATAGCAGTTTTGTCAAGCTCTATGAAGAGCTCATGATCATAAGTCATGTGGTTTGTACAACCACTATCAATGAGTCAACTTTCTGCACAACTGTTGGCGTCAAAACATGATACTGCGAACAGTTGCTCTTCTTGTAGTTGATCATCAACAATATTAACTTCTCCTTGTTGTTGTTGTTGTTGGTGTTGTTGAAACTTGAATACTTTTTCCATGTGCCCTAACTGACCACACTTATAACATCTTGCATCATGCCTCCACCAACATCTGTTTTGTGGATGATTAGTTCTTTTGCAGTATGAGCAAAGTGGAAAGACTTCGTTATTGCTACTTTTGTTATTGTACTTGTTGTTTGTAGAACCAGCATGTTTGTGATTATTACTTTGACTCTTTTTCTTATCTTTCCAACCATTGTTATTTTGTAGTTTGGTTTGGCAAGCACTCTTCATAGATCCTTCTTGCCTCATAAGCCTCCTTTGTTCTTATGCCTGTAATGCATTCAACACTTATGTCAAGGTAATGCTTTACATATCATTAAACATTTCCAGAGATGAAATTGCAGCTTCATATTTTTCAGGAAGTGTAACTAGAATCTTTTGAACTATTCTAGAATCAAAAAATTCAGTACCATGAAGTCTTACATTGTTGGCAATGGCTAGAAGTTTATCAGAGTACTCCTTGATTGTTTCTGAATCTCTTATCCTTTGCATTTCGAATTCTCGGATCAAATTCATCCCTATGACCCTTTCATCTCCCTCATATTCTTGCTTCAAAAAATTCCAGATTTCACAAATTGTTTTCAGTGTCATTATTCTGTTAAAAATGGTGGGTGAAACAGCTGCATATAGACATGCTCTTACTTTGGACTTTCTTTGCTTCATCTCCTTCTCATTTTTAATTTGTGCAATAGTTGGATTGTGCGGAAGAGTTGAAATGACATAATCTTGTTCAATGACATCCCATAGATCATTAGCATCCAAGAAAGCTTTCATTCTAATAGCACATACATGATAATTCTTTCCAGTAAACATCAAAGGTGAAAATGCAGTAGACACTACTTCTGAATTCATTTTGACAATTTTAGGCAATAGAATGTAATAGAGAAATTGTTTTGGTTTGTGTTTTTTCTCACAGATCCCTCAAGATATAGCTCTGATACCAACTTGTTGGTTATGTAGCAAACAAAAGTGCAGAGATGAAATGTGTTATGTAGAAGACATTATCTTATTCATCAACAAGACACGTGATTTATACATCATGGAAAAGAAAACTGATGCAGAAAAATAAATTTCTACATGAATAGCATAATGAGTTACATAAGTGCTCTAACGTTGTATGTGAAATATTTCTAACTGTCTTATTGACTCTTTATTTCCTAATGAATACTCCTTATTGCCTAATAAATAGAAACATAACAGATTCTGAATCATATTAATCAACATATTCATATTCTTCAATTATTTTTGCAAGCTTTCCACTAGGCATTGACATCTTATAGTTTATGTGCTATTATTCATTACTCCAATACTATGATTCTTTCTAACTTCCAAGGTTCTTTATAACTTACAATATTCTTCAATTATTTTTACTCCAATACTATGATTCTTTCCACTGGCATTGACATCTTAGGGTTTCTATGCATATTATTTTTACTCCAATAATACGTGGCATTATCAGGGGAGAACTCTTCTATGGTTGGTATCCCTTTCCAATGTATATATTTTGTATATCTTTGTAAATATATTGCCCCTCTCTCTTCATTTTTTATACCTTTCAAATGACACTCCATTCATCTTGCGAGTTTAGAGAGAGTAAAAGAAAAGGAGAAACTCCAATTTGGTTCCCCATTTTGGAGTAAGAAGAATAAAAGAAAGGAGATTTCCATTGTAAGTACTGAGATTAGGTAAAATACGTATAAAAAATAGAAACTCTCATCTCATTGTCCAGTTTTGTAGGACCAAGAAAAAAATAAAAACTTAGTTATGACATTGCTAAGTTTGTAAAAAACAATAGTACTTTAGTAAATATTTCAAAATGTGCACAAAAATGTAAGCTTTTTTAGTCACACATGTACGACCATTTGCCATCAGTAGAAGACCTGATTTGGATATAAATCTGGCAGCAGAAAATGACCAAAGCAAGTCTCCATAGTCATACATGTGAGATAGTTACACATTTATGTTCTTCTTCAGTTATTTAACTTAGATATAACTTCTAACCCTTAAATATTACAAACTAACTATTTAGCCCACAAAAGTCGTAACGCCAATGCGAAATTCTTAATCGAAAAAGATTTACCATGTTTGCTGTTAAACGATCAAATTATTATATAACCCATATAGAAGTATTTCTAAATTTAAAAAATGATGTAATTGTAGAACAATTTTTTTTTAGCAATTTTGCATATGTCAAATAATAAAGTAAATTATTTATAATAAATAATCTAATAATCACGGTGATCCTGACCATATAACCCATTTATATAATATTTTCAGTTAAGTATGTGTACTCTTTAGTAAGCCTTGTGATAATATATATGTACATACACTAGATTACTTCGATAATCATGTTCAGTATTCTTTGAGGTTAAAGCGTTAAACAAATTTGTTTAAACTCATTGAATAGAAATAACACAGTTTTTTATGAAGCAGGGAATGTCATTCACTAGTGCTAACTACCAAATAGGAGTATAAAACCACTTGGATGTTGCAAGTATAGAGTAAGGAGTTGTCGTATGTATAGGAATTTATTAAGTCTAACCTTTCAACAATTAAATTATTATACTAAGTTGATTTTAAATGGGTTGCCGAAGTTTATTTAATGACACAAAATAATTCAAATGTAATACGAGGATAAAGAGAGTTAAGATTGAGGTTCATACTCACTATTCATATATACATAATCTAGTATACAACTTCAATTCATAATGATTACTCCACACAAATGAGCTCAATATTACTAAAAGTTAATGTCTTACTCAATTTAACAACTTATGCAACTACGCTTTATGTTTAGAAACTTAATTCCATAAGATTAAGAAATATGACTTGCAAAATCATGCATCTATGTCTAGTAATTCGTGCTTGCAGTTCAGTTAAAAATGCAACACCTCAATTGTATTAGTTGCAAACGTTATGAGTCTATACTAATATTTTACAAAAGATAACTCTATGCCTAGTAACTATAATAATATAATTTTGTTTTATAAACCTTCAAACATATTTCTATATCTAGTAGTCTATGTCAATTAGTTTCAAAGTTATAAAATTATAAAATTTGTTCCACGTCTAGATGCTAATAAGTAACTTGCATGAGATGAAAATTTGATACAAGTCTATGCCTAGAAAATATATCAATTGTTGAGTTATGCAAGTTCAGAATTACATGAGCATGATACTAACATTCTATTCTAAATTCATGCAATAAAAAGAATTATGCACATACAAGAACATAAATATAATCAAAACTTCATGAACTTTATATAAATAAATCAGTGTGTATAAAACAAGCTTCTATTACATTCAATCCCAACAAGGGAGTACTTAACTACTCATGTTCACATAATACAAACAAGATAGGGTCAATATACAACTCTTGGGATGGTAGAACCACTCACAAATGAACATATATTAACTCCTATAGTGCCTACACTTAGTTCACATGATCTAAGTGAGTTAAAATCCCTAAAAACTCCGAAATTAATTATTACAAAGTGTCTATCTTTTGGGTCGATTTAGAAGTCCTTAAATAGTATTCAGATGTTGTCTTCAACGCGCAATGCACTACTTGTGCGCTGGGCGCACCTCGATTCTCTCAACACACCACCCATTGTTCTAAGCGCAAGTAGGTGCGCAGAGTGTAGATGAAACAATGGCTAAAATATGATTTTCACTAGTATTTGTGCTCAACGTAGAAACATGTGCTCAACGCATCAAGTTTTGCTGATTTCGTCGATCTGACCATTCACCTTGAAGATTCATCAGTTATGAACAACATATGCAAAATTCAGCTCGATCCAACAGTGAACAAATATGTTATCGTGATTTTACTTGGACAAGTCATGGCTGAATTTATATATTTGTCTGAAACTTATCGTTTTTCAATTATTCCTCCAGATTAAGCCTACAAAATACATCAATAGTGAGACTTGACCAATTAGACAAGTTAGTCATGTATTAGTATGATTACATTCATTTAATTTGATTTAGTATTTAAAGTGCCATAAAAAGAGTGTATAAAATATTATCAATTTGGCACTTAACAACTCTCCCCAACTTTGAACCTTGTTTGTCCTCAAACAACAGTACAAGTCAAGATTTGTTTTCAAAAACATGTTTGGGTTTTCAAGTAGGACTTACACATTAAGATTCATGGCATGCATTCAAGAACATGTTATTTACACAAGTAAGCAAGTACACTAAGGAATTTCAATCTCGATCAAAGTATGATATCTAATTCAAGAATGTCATTCCTAGGTACGTACTCATTTTGAAACTTCATTATATTACATTTCATATGCCAATAAATCAGGAAGTGTGAATTCTCAATAGTTTTTGAAGTGTATATTCCTCACAATCATGCAATAAACAAACAATAAAATAAACATTTGTATTCAACCGTTTACAGTATTCAAACAATAAAATTAACATGTCTATATTATTGTTTACAGTATTCAACCGTTTCTAGTAAGAGTCATTGGGCTTAATTGATGTGTTCAATTTAAGTTTGCCCCTAGGACTCATCATTTAGTTACTAACTCTTGTAAAAGAGGATGAATGCAAATGATATAATCAATGGCACTAACTTTGTGCTCTAGGTAACTCTAATGTGCATGGGTTAACTAATTCATATGTGTCAACTGACTTTACCTCCACAACTTTACCTATTGATTCTTCAACTTCCATAATGGAAGGTTGGTGCCTAGTGTAGGCCAATGTGGTGGTTGGTGGTTCCTCTAGTTGAGAAACTTGGCGATTATTCAAGTGTATGGCTAGAAAATACACTTGATTCTCTATATTTCTCAAGGAGGCATCAATGTTCTTCTGGTTCTCCAAAGCTAGCTCCATGACTTCCTGGAGGGTACTTTCCAGTTTGGAGGTTCAGTCTAGGAAAGTATCTTCCATATATTGCACCCTTGGTAAAAGGGTTATAAGCAATACATGGTCGGGTGATTACCATAATATCTCTCATGAGTTACTATTTTTTGAATTGTGGCCATCTTCCAGTTGAACATGTCTATCTGCAGTAAGAGCATCATGTTATAGGCTAAAAGCTCAGCATGAATTGAAGAGTCGTAGCCAAACGTTTTATAATCGATACTGAAATTTCCATTGTACACAAACAAAAAATAACTCAATGGCAAATTAGTGTACTAAAAAAATGCAGGAAAAAAATAGAAATTAAATATACTTAGAACAATAATCTAATGATGCAATGCTACGAAGAAATTAAATATACTTAGAACAATAATCTAATGATGCAATGCTACGAAGAAATTAAATATACTTAGAACAATAATCTAATGATGCAATGCTACGAAGAAATTAAATATACTTAGAACAATAATCTAATGATGCAATGCTACAATTTAGATGCAAGTCCACGGTAGTGGCGTCATTTTTCTAACCGGAAATTAGGAGTATAAAACTCCATTTCGCTAACAGACAGATAGGAGTAAAAAAATTCCTCGAAGTCGCAAACAATTGTAGAGTAAGGGGTTGTCGTATTCAAGGGACTTGCTAAATCTAGCCTTTCAACAATTAAATTACTATTATAAGTTGGTTTTTAAATAAGTTTTCAAAGTTGATTTAATGGAACAAAATAATTCAAATGTAATACAAGCATAAAGGGATATGAGATTGAGGTTCATACTCGCTATCCGTATACATGTGATTTAGTATATAATTTCAATTTGTAATGATTAATCCACATAAATGATCTTAATATTACTAAAAGCTAATGTCTTAGTCAATATAGCAACTTATGTAACTACAATCTATGTAACTTAATTCTATAAGATTAAGAAATATGACTTGCCAAATCATGTTTCTATGTCTAGTAATCCATTCATGCAAGTTGAGTTAAAAATGCAACACCTCAATTGTATTAGTCGTCAATTTCTTGAGTTTATACAAATACTTTATCAAATATAACTCTATGTCTAGTAACTATAATGATAAAATTATGTTTTATGAACCTTCAAACATACCTCTATATATAATAGTCTATGCCATTCAGTTGGAGAGTTATAAAATTACAAAATTAGATTCACGTCTAGATGTTAATAAATAATTCGCATGAGATGACAATTTAATACAAGTTTATGCATAGAAAATATATCAATTATTGAGTTATGCAAGTTCATAATTATGCGAACATGATACTAACATTCTATTCTAAATTCATGCAATAAGTTTGTCAAAATTAAAGCAAGCATTATGCACATATATACAAGAACTTAAATATAATCAAAACTTCATGAAATTTATATAAATAAATCATGTTCACACAATGCAAACAAGATAGGGCCAATACACAACTCATGGGGTGGTAAAATCACTCACAAATGAGCATAGATTAACTCCTATAGTGCTTACACTTAGTTCCCACGGTCTAAGAGAGCTAAAATCCCTAAAAACTCTAAAAATAAGTATTACAAAGTGTCTATATCTTGGGTCGAGTTGGATGTCCTTAAATAGTGTTCAGATGTTGTCTTCAGCGCCCAGCGCACCTCTAGATGTTGTCTTCAGCACCCAGCGCACCTCTAGTCTTCAGTGCATCGAGTTTTGCTTATTTCGTTGATTCGACCCTTCATATTGAAGGTCCATTAGTTTTGAACAACATATCAAATATTCAGCTTGATCCAATGGTTAACGAATTAGTTAACGCGGTTTTACTCGAACAAGTGATGGATGGATTCTTATTTTTGCCCGGAACTTATATTTTTAGAATTATTCTTCCGGATTAAACTTACAAAACACTTCAGAGGTTAGACTTGGCCAATTAAACAAGTTTTAATCATGTATTAGAACAATTTTATTCATTTGAGTTGATTAAGTAGTTAAAATATCATAAAAAATGTATAAAATATGATCAATTGACTACATGTCAAATAATAAAGTAAATTATGTATAATAAATCATCTAATTAAGAATCACAGGTGATCCTGATTATATAAACCATATATATAACATTTTCAGTTAAGTATGTGTACTCTTGAGTAAGTGTTGTGATAATATATGTACATACACTAGATTACTTAGATAATCATGTTCGGAATTCTTTGAGGTTAAAGCGTTTAGCAAATTTGTTCAAACTCAAGGAATGAAAATAACATGAAGTTTTTGAGTCTGGATCCTCTCTTGTACAGGAGGGGCCAGTACCAACTTAGGATCATATCATGTGGCAACTCTATTTTTAATGGCCAAGATTTAATTTGTACTACCTCAACACCTTCATGACCATTCCCATTCTTTTTCCAATTTCTCAATGTGGCTGGACCCTTGCTCCCTGTAAAACCTTGCTTTCTAACGCTTATTGAAAAACATTAAAGACCCTAATGTTCAACTTTTTGAACTTTTGAACCATTGTTTCTTCACCATTTGGCTTTTATTCTTGAAAACTCGTCTTCTTTCATATTTTCCTTTCTCTTTCTCCACAAGGATTGTGTATATTGGCATCAAGGGTGCTCTTAAAGCAATTCCATGGATGATCCATTTTTTGTTATCAATGATTCTTCCATTTGTGGTTTCTTAGAGAACCCCATATTTAACAACCATAAACTTTATATAGATCTGGTTGCAAAATTGCCCTTTTCATGAGAAATTGGGAAAATAATGAGAATGGTGGTGAAGATATTGATGTAATACAAATTAAATCTTGACCATTAAAAATAGAATTGTCATGTGCCATCATCTTAGGTTGGTATTGGCCTCTCCTGTACAGGAGAGGATCTAGACTTGAAGTTTTTAATGAAGCAAGGAATGTCAATGACCTTTGAATATCAGCCATGTGACAAACATATATGAATGCGCTGGTTCAAAACAAGCTTTGTAATTGTAACCCTACCACATTTTACGTCTGATACAATTTGTCTCCATTCTCCTGTTTCAATAATCATAACGTGGTTCCAGATTTTTTGGCAAAGCTAGCTGGTTCAAAATGATCACTGATGTGAATTAAAATTTGTCACATTTCATCGTGGCTCCAAAATCATATTCAATAACACCAGAACTATTCATGGTAGTTAATAATCAGCACACGGAGTTTATAGTGCCATTGATTTGGATATCTATCTCTTGTCTTAGTTTTATATTTTCTTTTCCGTACCAAAAAATGATAAGTAAAATCCATTAATTTTATGTTTTAATTAATAAAATTAATTTTAGGTAATTAATTTCTTTTAACTTAAATTTTATAACCAGATTCTTACTTTCATTCACAAACTTTTATGTAATGTAAATCTAGTATTATAGTATTACGTCTAACCACCATCCTACCGTAACTCCAAGCTTAGCTTATACTTTTCTAACCTCCGATCTACCTGTCAGAGAAATAAAATAAATTTTTGATAAAAATTTATTCAAATTTCTTGAGTAGGCTAGTTTGTTTTATAAGGAAAAGTGATATTATTAGAAATATATTAGAAGTATAAGAGTAATACAAGGAAGTAACATATGTTAAACTTAAGTTACAGATAATTCAAGCCCTGATGAGGTGGAGATTATGCCTGGACCTCCACCCATTTTTATTAACGTAACCTGTCGTCACCGCCAACGAGCCGAGAATGTTGCTGCCTCGGGAAGTAGTCGTCCTCTCCAGAGGCGACCTGACCAGTTGTCCATGTTGGCCTTGTTGCACGAGCTGTGAAAGAAGGAGGCCGATAATAGGGCTGTCTTGATTGATCGGGCAGCTTTCTCAGAGAAGTGTTGTCCGGTCTTGGATGGTATATCCAGCTCGGATTCTGAAACTTCTTCTGATGACAAGTCTATCATGGGGCAGGATTTTGCTAACTTGGCCAAGCAATTTGTCATTCCGGAGGACATGGCAGGTAGCGATGGTCACTATTAGTGGGTCGATAAGGAGGTTAGAGGGATCCCATCCTATTTTCCAACAGATGAACGCCCAACCGTGGATGTGCTGGCACGCCCGAAAATGATATCCAGTTGTACCCTCCTACTGCTCAGGAGCGAGTTTGTTGACAAATTCTCTTTGAGACTAAGAATAGGTGGAGTTTTTATATGTTTGAGTAGGTCTGCCGACAAATAGGGGTGAAAATCGCCTTCGAAGGATGGTACACCGAGGTGTTGCAGCATCTCCAAGTAGCCCACTCTCAGCTACATCCCAATTCTTGGTTATTCATCCGACATTTTAACATTTTTGTGGGGTCATGAAACGACCTTGCACGATCCGGTTGTTCTTCTAGATGTTCTGGGTGACTCACAATTCCATTAAAGATGAGGCTCGAGCTGGACGCCGCGGGTAGACATCCCTTCAATCCCAGAATGGGCCTGCTTTATTCCTTCCTTTTGAGGGTTCTGTGAAGAACTCGAAAGGCGGCTTCTTTCGCGTCGAGGCCTGCGGGGTGCGTCATACTTGGGCGTATGGCCCTAGCAATGTTCCATTTTTCGCCTTCTCTCAAAACGGGGGGATTCATCAAAGATCTTCCGACTCCTTTGGCTTCATGTATGATTAGTTGGATGATCAAGAGAAGAGGACGACAGAGGAGATGCTAGCTTGGGTTGAGGAGGAGCGATCAATCCCTTGTTACTAGCTAGTTCAAGGCGATCAAATTTTTGGAGAAGTAGTTGGTATGCATCCGGTTACCTATGTCTCTGACTTTATTTTATGACATTTATCTGAGCAGAGCAGGCTTGTGAAGCAGGCAACTTCTAAGAGGAGGGATGTGGAAAGCAGCAAACGTCCCAAGCCGAGTTTACCTACCCGGGTTGAGGGTCCCCATTCCACTACTCGAAGGGAAATTGGTCAGCCTAGTGGTTCAGAGGCGACCATAGTAGAGTGGTCAACTCCCATGACAGTCCTGCTCCCTGAATCTACCTTCAGTCAATCTATTGACCTGATTGCTAAGCCTGCTAGCTCTCATGAGGCGACTTTCGTGGAGGGTGCCCAGCCGGAGAGGCAGAGGTCGGGCAAGTCTTCTGGTAAGGGTAAATCTGCCCCTCTATAACTGAAGACTACTTATAGCATTCCGAAGGCCATTGACGAGGGCCTGGCCAACCCGATGGTGAAGAATGTTACGGATGGGGTTCCTCTGGTGGATCTGCTGCGGAGGACTAGGGATGTAGGGGTCTTAATGGCTTCATTCGCCAAGTACCTTGAGGGTGAGGGGGTTCTCACCACCCGGGTTGGGGAGAATGCCCTGGCCAATATGAAAGAACTTCACTTGGGTGAGCTTCACGAACTGAAGGAGAAGCACGCCGAAATTGTGGAGAACTTGGAGGATCAGAATCTCTCTACTGCCGAGCAACTCTCTATAGAGTCCCTGTAGCTGAAAGATGCTTGGGAAGCTGAGATGCTGGCCAAGATAGATGTGGGCGCCGCTAAACGGGAGGCGCATTCTCTGGCTGACCGTCTTCAGATGAGCGAAGATGACAGGCTTCCACTTTTGGACAAGTTAAAGGCTTCAAAGGCTGAGAATGCCTGAGTGCAGAAGGAGTTGGATGATCTTAAGGCTGTCTATCTGAAGCTGGAGGACGATGTTGGTGGGCGGCTAATGCTGGCTGGGATAATGCCTTTGCCTAGGTCAGTTTGGTTTATCCTAATGCTGACTAATCTTGGGTCAAGACAAATGTCTGGGTTACCCCCAAGGGTGGGCTCATCGTGGATGAAGACGAAGGCCCTGTTGCCCTCCCAATTTGGACTGGAGGCGGCGAGGGAGAGTAGTTTTAGTTTTAGTTTTTTGTTTTGTTTCTGTACTTTGTATTTTCTCCCTTTTCTATCAATGAAGGTCCTTGATCTGTTCATCTACTATTTTTATTATCTATGTCTTGTTGACCGAAATAATTGAATTGGTTAATCAATCAATGAGATAATTAATCATCTGGATAATCAGTGACATATGGTTTTGAATCTAACTAGTGTTGAAGTGATAGTTGATCGAATCTCCAATATTAAACTGGATGAAAATATTGAATAGTCCTCAAGTAGTAAATGTTCAGCTAACCATTTTGAACTTGAATGAGAATGTTGATAATCATTAAGTAATAGTTGCCTAGTTAACCGTTATTAAACTTGAATGAGAATGTTGAATAATAATTAAGTAATAAATGTTTGGTTAACCGTTATTGAACTTGAATGAGAATATTGAATAATCATTAAGTGATAAATGTCTGGTTAACCGTTATTGAACTTGAATGAGAATGTTGAATAATGATTAAGTAATAAGTGCTCGGTTAACCATTATCGAACTTGAATGAGAATGTAGAATAATCATTAAGTGATAAATGCATGATTAACCCTTATTGAACTTGAATGAGAATGTTGAATAATCATTAAGTGGTAAATGTTCAGTTAACCATAATTGAACTTGAATGAGAATGTTGAATAATCATTAAGTGATAAATGGTGGGTATCTTAAAACAAGCAATATAGAATGGTGGGTGTTGGCAAAAGGGAATTGGCCCTTTTTTTAGAGGTGTATTGTTGGCGATCAAGAGGACTTGGTCCAAGCTTGAGTTTGTAGGTTGAACCGCCATTAGAGGGGGACTGGCCCACGCCTCTGAGGGGCATATTATTGGCGAGCAAGAGGACTTGGTCCAGACTTGGGTTTGTATGTTGAACCTCCATCAAAGGAGGACTGGCCCACACATTCAGGGGCATATTGTTGGCGACCAAGAGGACTTGGTCCAGACTTGGGTTTGCTGGTTGAACCACCATCAGAGGGGGACTGGCCCACGCCTCTAAGGGGCATATTGTTGGCGACCAATAGGACTTGGTCCAAACTTGGATTTGTAGGTTGAACCGCCATCAAGGGGACTTGCCCACGCCTCTGAGGGGCACATTGTTGGCGACCATCTATTGTTTGTAAAAACTTCTTTGAGTAATACCTCGTTATCATATAGATCGGACTTGGTTACATCATTTGCTCAGCCGCTAATGAGTCTGATGGCCATAATTTACATTATTAAGCAAAAAACTGTCGTATGTTTGTTGCCTTCCATGTACGGGGGATCCCCTTCCCTGCCAGGTCTTTAAGCTTGTAGGCCCCTTTCTCGGTTTTGTTAGTTACTCGGTAGGGTCCTTCCCAATTGGATGCTAGCTTGCCTTTTGTTTTGCTGACATCATCCTTCTTGAGCACTAAACTGTCTGCTTCAAAGTCTCGTGGTACCACAGTTCTGTTATATTTTTAAGTGATCCTTCTTTTGATGGCGGTTTCCGTGATTCTGGCTCGATCTCTCTTCTCTTCTATCTAGTCCAGGTTATGTCTCAGGATAGTCGAGTTGGCGGCTTCATCAAAGTGCATTGTTCACTAGGTTGGCTCGTCGATTTCTACCGAGATCATACCTTCAGACCCGTAAGTGAGGTTAAAAGGTGATTCCTTGGTGGTGGAGTGAGGAGTTATGCAGTAGGCCTATAGGACATGATGCAACTGTTTCGGCCATGCTTCCTTGGCTTCTTGCAGTCTTCTTTTTGTCCCTCGTAGAAGGACTTTGTTAGCCACTTCTTCCTGACCATTTTTTTTAGGGTTCTCAACTGAAGCGAAGTGTTGCTTGATGTGAAGGCTCGACAACAGTTCCCTAAACTTTCGATCAAAAAATTGAATCCCTTTGTTAGTGACAATTGCGGCGGGTATCCCGAACCGTGTTATAATATTCCTCTAGGTAAATTTCCAGATGTTGGCCTCCGTGATACTGGATAAGGGCTCAGTTTCAATCCACTTGGTGAAGTAATCGATTGCCACTATTAGGAATTTAAGCTGCCCGATTGTCGGTGGAAATGGTCCCAGAATGTCCATACCCCATCTGCAAAATGACAATGGGGTCATTGTTGTTGTTAGCTCTTAAGGCGGGGCCTTGTGGAGGCCAACAAACAACTTGCAAGGGACACATTTCATGGTGAACTTGGAGGCATCATTTTCCATTGTCGTCCAATAATATCCGGGCCGGAGTACCTTTTTAGTTAGTGATGTTGCGCCGAGATGATGACCACAACTCCCTTCATGGATTTCTTGGAGGACATACCGAGCCCTATCGGGGCCGAGGCATTTAATCATTATAGTAGAAAAGCCCTAGCGATACAAACAACCTTGTCCTATGATGAACCACAAACTGTGCTTGAGGAACCTCTGCATATCCTTCTGATCCGCCAACAAGTTGCCATTAGTTAAGTATCTGATGATTGGGTCGGTCCAGTTGTCCAGGATTTGTCCTTGCTCGACGGCCAGGACATTGGGTTGTATGACCATCCCTTGAACCACCGATCTATTGCTACCCGGGTGCTTTGTTCTTGCTAATTTGGACAGAATGTGGGCCCGAATATTCTGCTCCCTTGGGACGTGTTGGATCAAGGCTGTTTCAAACTTGGCCACCAGTTCCTTAACCTTGGCCAGGTATTTTCCGAGTAACACATCTTTTGTATGGTCAGCAATGCATGCTTCATATTTTGCTTGATTGTTTGATGTGAGAAAGGTGAAGGTGAGTAAGTGCTCAATGGTCACCCATTGGCCATTGTCTAACAAGATCCCTACTCCATTGCCCCGAGGGTTGGATGAACCGTTGACATAGATTGTCCATACCCTCTCAGAACTACCCGATTGTGCAGTCAATTCGGCAACTAAGTCGGACAGGACCTGGCTCTTGATAGTTGTTTTGGGTTCATACCATATATCAAATTGTGACAGTTCAATAGACCAGGAGATCATCTGCTCGGCTAGCTCAGGCTTGTGCAAAATCTGACGAAGAAAGGTTGATTGCTTCTTACCACCACAAGGTGGGATTGAAAATATTGTCGTAGCCGTCTTGGTGCCATAAAGAGGGCGTAGACAACCTTTTCCAATTTCTGATACCTGAGCTCTGAGCCTTGCAGGCCTTCCTTCTGAAGTACACCGAGTGTTGACCTTATTCTCTCTCTCTGATTAGGGTGGTTGCCACAGCCTCGTCTATTACTACTAGTAGACATACAATGTCTCAACAGGTGCAGGCTTAGAAAGTACGGGCGGAGTAGACAAATACTGTTTGAAAGTCTGGAAAGATTCTTCATAGGTGTTTCACCAAGTAAACGTGTTGCTCTTTTTGAGGAGTTGGAAGAGTAGGAGGGAGTGTTTTGCGGATGTAGAGAGGAACCTGACCAATGCCACAATAACTGCCTGATTTTGGGCTGCTCATGTCTATAACTACCTGACATTTTGCTAGGTTTGCCTCGATACCCCGAGTGATTAACAAAAATCCTAAGGACTTGCCGACTTTGACCCCGAATATACATTTGGCTGGATTGAGGTGCATATTGAACTTGTGCAACCGTCTAAAGATAGCCCTCAAGATTGTCACATGATCCTCCATTGGTAAACTCTTGGCAATGATATCGTCCTTGTAGACCTCCATGTTCTTCCCAATTTGATCCCCAAAAATGGTGTTCATCATTCTTTGGTATGTAGCCCCTGCATTTTTCAAGCCAGAAGGCATAATTATGTAGCAGTAAACCACCTTGAGTGTAATGAAAGTAGTTTTGACTTGATCTAGAGGGTACATGGGTATCTGATTATATCTGGAATAAGCATCCATGAATGATAAAAATTGGTTCCTAGAGGAGTTGTCGACAAGATGGTCAATGTTCGGAAGTGGGTATGGATCTTTTGGATATACTTTGTTTAAATCTGTATAATCCACACACATCCGCCATTTACCGGATGGTTTCTTGACCAACACGACCCTTGACAACCAGGTGGTATATGCAATCTCTTGGATGAATCCTGCTTTGAGTAGTTCAAAAATATTTCGAGTAACCTCGACTGTCCTCTCTCCACCCATCTTTCTTTTCTTCTGGGCCACAGGTTTTTCCCCTGGGTTTGTTGTGAGCCGGTGACAGGCGACCGAGGGGTTAATTCCTGGCATATCTACAGCAGACCAGGCAAAAAGATCTTTGTTGGCTTTCAAGCAGTCGACTAACTTGAATTTTTGAGCTTTGTCGAGAGTGCTGCCAATATACACCAGAGTTTCCTTTGAGGGACCAAGATGAATGGAGGTTTTCTCCCCCTCTAGCTGAGGGCGGATTTCCCTCTCGTCCGTTCTGGAATCCAATTCTACTAGGTCGACGCCCTGTTGTCTTTTCTGTGGGGTGGTGACTAGAGTGAAGTGTGGCTCGGGCTTAGGCTCATCTGATAACAACTCCTTGCGCTCTGTTGGTCTCCCTTAACCGTACGTACTCAAAGGTCGGATGAGAGAAATTTCATGCATAGATGTGGAGTGGATACTATTTCTTTAAGATGGTTCAAGGTTGGTTTCCCGAGGATGGCATTGTAGGCCGAGACACAATCAATAACTAGGAATTTTTCTTGGATTGTTCGGGTTAATGGTGGCTCTTCAACAGTAAGCTATATATCAACGTAACCTCGGGGGGTGATCCCCTACCCAGTAAAATTGACGAGATGCCCATCATAAGGTAACAGATCCTTATATTTGAGTTCCATCTTTGTGAATAAATCTTGAAACATGATATTTGCTGAACTGCCCTGATCGAAAAATAAGCGCCCCACCTTCTTATTGTTCATTTTGGCAGTGATGACGAGGGGATGGTCATGACCGCGAATGACGCCTTCATCATCACGGTCGTCAAAAGAGATCGGGGGTGCTGCCTGATAACCCTGATACTCGCGGGGGTTCCGAACAGTTGATTGTGTGACTTCCCGGATGTACCTTTTCTGGACTGCCCTGGATGCACCACTTGCGGTGAATCTACCAGATATTATGTTGATATCCACCGGACTCCGTTGTCGCCTATTGTTGGAGCAGTAGCGGTCTCCTCGATCTCTGTTCGGAGGACGTTCCTATTGAGGAGGAAGAGGACTAGATCAACGTGGAGATGGTGACCGCCCTTGGCAGGCCCGAGCAATAAGTTGTCGGAGGTGCCCAGCTTGAATTAGGTCTTCAATAGTGTCCCTCAATTGAGTACACTCTTCTGTTACGTGTCCAAAGAAGGTGTGGAAATAACAATATTTGGAGCGGTCCTAGGTCCCTAGCTTTCTACACGGGTTGGGTTTAGGAAGCTAGACTAAATGGGTGGCCATAACTTCTTGCAGGAATCTGGTGCGACTAGCACTGAGGGGGGTGTAGAAGGTTTACTTGGGTTTTTTGGGCTGTCAGGGTGGACCATCTCGAGGGTATTCGTGTATATTTGGTTGTTTGGCTTCCCGTGAGGGGAGTTGATATTCTTTTTGCTCGAACTTTGGGCGGTTAGGATGGATTTCTTCTAGGTTAATGAATTATTAGGCTTTGGATCAGAGTTCTTCCATTGTGAGGTTTGAATATTTACCCAATTCTTTTCTGAAGAGGCCATCCTGCAATCTAGTTACCAAGATATGTACCGCCACCTCCGGGCTTAGGGCACGTACCTTCATGGCCTCTGAGTTGAATCATTCTAGATATGCTCGGAGGGGTTCATGCGACTCTTGTCGTATACCGGATAATGTGTAGGAAGAATGGGGTTGCTCTTTACTTGTTGTGAACCAGATGCTGAATTTGTTGGCAAGAGTGGCCTATTGATCAATGTTGTTTGGTGTGAGCCTGGTAAACCACTACAAGGCAGCGCTTTTCAGAGTGAGGGGAAAGACTCGACACATGATGGGGTGATTCACCCCATGGAAAAGAATTGAGGCTTCAAAGATATCTAAGTGAGCCTACGGGTCACTTGTTCCATCATATTAGTCGATGTTGTTTGGGCGGGTAAGATGTTTAGGAAGTGGTGAGGACATGATTGTTTCAGTGAAAGGGTCTCTTGCTCGTGAGGAGCTATGGTTGGTGGGATGGGTTAGATGAGTGGTTTTGGTGTTTAGGGGAGCTATTAGTCTGGAAGCTTGATGGACTCTACGGAATGCTCATTGACAATTGGCTGCGAGGGTTCAAGGATGGGGTCGGGTCTATGTTGGCGAAGCTCGTCTAATAGTTGGGCTTGTTGTTGGATAATATGACCTTGAGTTTGTATCATTTGGAGGAGTTGTTGGGTAGTGGGTACTTCTAGGATGGGGTTGTGTGGGTGGCTTTGGCTGGCTTGTTGAGAGGGTTGCACTAGTGTTGGGGGGTCAATAGAAGGGGTGTCGTGATTTGGGCGAATGTTTGTGTTGAGTGGTTCTGCCTGGCTAGGTGGTTGAGCTTGGTTACGGGTGGTCACCATGTTGTAGGTAAGCCACAAACGGCGCTAATATTCTTTACTATTATGAGAGAATGGTTTGTAATTGATGTAGAGTGGTCGGTGATGAATGCCCGGTAGATTGTGAATGATCAGGAGATCTGGTCGGAATATCGTCTAGACCCGCCGGGGGGGTACCTAAAAAGGTTCTCCAACGATCAAGTCAGTTGAGTATTCTGGAGAGATAAGGAGGGTAAATAAGAGAGAAGTTAGAGCAATAAATGAGAGAATGAGAACTGATTATATTCCCTCTGTGGTCTCTTCTATTTATAGATTTTAGGAAATGCTGAGATGACATCTGGTCATTGGCCAACATTTAACGAGTACAACGGATGTACTCTGGTCGTCTTTGCTTGTCCTGTGGATCTGGTCTTGTCGAATTGTCGGGGGCAGGTAGAATATGTAGACGACATGACAGAGGGTTTGTTGTCTGACATTGATGGCGAGTTAGCGGCGCATAAAATGGTATGTCAAAGGTGCATTAAATAGCATGTCAGAGGCATTAATATTGTGTCAAGAGCATGTACGGCATCTACCACAAGTGGGCTCATCTAAAGCGAGTAGCGAGGATATACAGAATGTTGCGCAGGATATTCGGAGTAGAAGGACGACAACCCGAGTATGACCAAGATGGAACATACATCTTCCCAATGTTTTCTCGATTTATCATATTCGACAATGGATTGTATTTGCGACTAGCCAGACTCCTCTCCATTACTGGAGAAGACAGTTATAGGAAAATGCACCAAAAAATCAATAGATATAATATTTATGATCTTTAATTTTCATTAAAGTTACATTTTGTACTTTGAAAATATGCTACAAAACACAAGTATCCTCTCTAGTAATGGAGAGGAGTCTTACTAGTCATTTGACTTACCAAATATATTTAAAACCTAGCAATCCATGTGATGCAAAATAATTTCCACCATGTTCTCTTTCCGAACATTTGAAACAAAACATGTAACAAAACCAATGTGATATAAACATTGAGGGAAACACAGGTATGCCCCCTTCTCCAAAAAATCATCAATTTCTCTAACCCCATTTCTCCTCAACCCATTCTTATCTATGTGAGCACATCATATGTTGTTGTTGGAACTTGGTTTATTGAAAGTCATTAATGAAAACTTTTGGGTGTGAAATCTAAAAAACTTCAAAGTCCCACATATTAATAGAGGCATTTTCCCTTTATTATAAGAGGCATTTTCTCATGTTATAAATATAGGCATTTTCTCATGTTATAAATAGAGGCATTTTCTCATGTTATAAATAGAGGCATTTTCACTTCATTATAACTTGCCTCAAGTTGAATGCGTTTTCATTCAACTTTTTATTTATCCCTCATATTTTCCGCTGATGAATTTCTGGCAAACTTCTCCCCATTTCTTTCCGTGGTACTGAGAGTTGGCACAACCAGCCAAATTGTGGGAATTTCGAGAACTAACACTAGTAGTCAGTATTGAGGGAAAAGAATTGGCACATGTAGCCATATTGTGGGCATTTCGAGAATTGACACTGGTAGTCAGTATTGAAGGAAAAGACTTGACATTGGTAACCATATTTTGGGCATTTCGAGAACTGACACTAGTAGTCAGATTATGGGAAAAGAATTGACACTTGTAGCCATATTGTGGTGGGTGTATTCGAGATTAGTTCTTACAGTGCAGTAAGAATTCGATAACACTGATGTGGACTGTTTTATCCTAGGGATGACGTGGTTGATAGTGTGCTTACACATTTCGGGTAGTGCCACGAAACTTCTTAAAGAGGGCGACATCGTCGTGACTTAGTCAATAAGTATTATTTTGTGTCAATTATAATTGTTGCAATCAACAGTAACAACAGTTGTTCTATAAAGTGTATCACCCAATGTATCACTTGTTGTATCACCCAATGTGTCACTTGTTGTATCACCCAATGTGTCATTTATTGTTCTATAAAGTGTATCACCCAAGGGGTTAAGGAGAAGGGGAATATATCTCTCTCTATGCATGCATCTTATACTCATGTAATGCATGATTTATATGAAACGTTTTAAAGAATATTCACATTCCTAGTGTCTCAAAATTTATGTTTTTTTTGTTATTAAGTGAAAGTAATGAATCAACATTTTATAATCAAGCTAAAATTCCTCAGGATTGCGTCATTGTTAATATAATTTAGTGAAATGATAAAGAAGGAAAGGTATTTCGTCCATGAAGTATGATAATTTAGTATTATCTTACTTGTAGTTCATAGCTAACTTATTAACATGGACTTTGGACTAACTTTGTTGTCAGACATGAAATTTGTGAAATTCACAAAGTGAAGGGGATAAAAATAAATAGATGACGTATCAGTTGTATAAGTAAAAAAACCAACAACTAACTATCTTTAGAATGCATCAATTCCAAGACAATGCAGCAAAATCTGAAACAGACAATTGCTACACATTACATTTCAAGAGCAGACCAGAACTTTATGGAAATGATAGTGGGTGAACTGAAGCTGATAATTCCATAGCAAGGCTGCAACCTTTAAAATGGACGATGCTACAAGTGACAAATTTGATAGTATTTAAGAAAGGGAAGACTATGGTAAAAATAGAATTAGAGACTTAGGCAATGAAGAAATTCATTTAGATTATAATCGCGAATAGTTGGCTTTTGGAGTTATACGACAACACAAGCTCTAACCCAACTTATAATGTTTTGCTTCTTACTATCATACTATACAAATGAAGAATGAATGCATATTTATAGGCTTCACACACCATAAAGGTTGTTTGTGGCATCTACATAATTCTACATAGTTCACTAATTATTATTTAATTAAGATTCTAGAATATTTAATGTGCTATCAACAACTTGCACTATCTACATAGTTATGGATTTTTCTAGAAATTTCATCACAATTCTCAATACTCCTCCTTGATGTTATTTTCTGTGACTCAAAGCATTGACTGTAGTTCTTCAAATATTGGTCTAGATAATGCTTTTGTGAAGATGTCTGCAATTTGTTCTTCAATATTGCAATACTCGAGCCTTATATCTTTGTTCTTAATGCTTATCTCGCAACATGATATTTAACTATCCTATTATGATGAATTGAATTCTTTGCTATCGCTATTACCGATTTGTTATCACAACAGAGAGTCATAGGCTACGTCTCTTGATCTCCTATATCGCTAAGTATTCGTCTAAGCCATATACCTTGGTTGGTCATCTCTACAGCTACTATGTACTCAATTTCTAATGTTGATTGTGCAATAATTGCTTGCTTCTTACATGACGAAGAGAATATTCCTGATCTAATTGAGAGAGAATAGTCTGATTTGCTTTTCTAGTCCTCCATCGAACCTGTCCAATAACTATTAGTGTACAGTCCAATCTTGAGTTGGTGTTGGTCTTATATCATATACCGAACTCTTTTGTTCCATGCCAGTATCTAAAAATTCTTTTTCTATTGCCAAAGTGGATTTGACTTGGGCTTTGCATGAATCATGATAAAATAGTTGTAGCATACATGATCTATGGTTATAAGGCAGTGAGATATAAAAGAGTTCCAATCAAACACCGGTACAGATATGCATCTATCTTTGGAGATACATCATCCTTTTGTAGCTTCTTATTAGACATGAGCAGAGTAGCAACTAGTTTGCATTCACACATCTTGAACTTATTTAGTAGTTCTTACGTGTATTTCTTCTGTGTGATGAATATGCCTTCTTTTCTTTTATTTACCTCAATTCCGAAGAAGTATTGCATTAAGCATAAGCTTGTCATCTCGAATGTCTTCATCATGTCTTCTCTGAACTCTATTATCATCTTTATATTGTTTCCATTGTATATAAGATCATCTACATACAATGTAAAGTGTATGCTCACTATTACTCCTCTTAAATCCTTTATCGATGTAGTGCTTATCAATTCTATTGTAGTGTTCTTGAAGATCTTGCTTCAAGCCATATAGAGTCCTCTAGAATCATAGCACTTTGCTTTCACTATCCATGCTAAAAACCCTTGTGGTTGCTCCATATATCTCTCTTCTTGAAGTACTCCATTGAGGAATGCAGACTTGATATTTAGTTGGTAAATGCTCCATCATCTTTTTATTGCAAGAGCTATTAGAGTTCTTATAGTATCTAGATGAACAACTCGAAAAAATGTTTAATTATAGTCGACTCCTGGTTGCTGAGATTAGCCCTTAGCTACTAATCTCACCTTATGCTTCTGTATAGTGCCATTAGGGTTGAGCTTTATTTTATAGACCCATGTTACTCCAATAACATCTTTATCTTTTCGACAATCTACTAGCTCTCACATGTTGTTTTTATCTATCATATTTATCTCCTCTTCCATTGCCTTGACCTACACTTCTTACTTTTATACTTCTTCAAAGCTTCTAAGTTCAACTATGGACAAGTTGAATGTCTCATATATATCTACCAAAGATCTTACTCATCTCGAAGAAGATTCTAGTGAAGATTGTTTATGTGGGAGTGTAGTTGGCATACTTGGATCTTCTATCGCTTCTCTTGTTACTTGTGTTGTTGTGCTGGTATATCGATGTTGGGTCTCTCTATCTCTCCTTCATTCTAATTCGAAGTGGCACTTGATCAACTTCAACATCCCGACTGATGATAAGTTTCTTTATTTCTAGGTTGAATATCTGATAGCCTTTTCACTATGTTCTATATCGAAGAAGATACCTCTTATCGTCTTGTCTTCTAGTTTGCGTCTCTTTTCTTTTGGGACATGTATGTAGTAGATAGATCTAAAGACGATTAGATGTTTAGTTGATGGCTTTCTTCCGCTCTAAGCTTATATATGAGTTTTACCTTCAATTACCTTTATTGGACACATGTTCAATATGTGGATAGTTGTGTAGACTGCCTCGACCTAAAAAGTGTGTGGCAAACCTTTCTCCTTAAGCTTCAATCTAGCCATTTGCACGATAATGCAGTTTTTTCTTTGAGACACCACATTTTTTTGAGAGTGTATCTGGCTGTAAATTGACGCTCTATGCCTTCATCCTCAGAAATTTATCAAACTCACGAGTTATTCTCTTTGCCAAAATCACTTCTCAGTATTGTGAAGAAGATCTGACTCCTGACCTTGACACGGTTTTGATGAAGACACCAACATCACATAAAAGAAGAAAAGGAAAAATACTTATGAAGACAATGATGACAAAGCTTCAAGAATTTAGAATCTAAGTCTTTGGATACTTCTATCCTTATACTCTAAACTATACACTTAGTAGTAATGATAAAAAGTAATTTAAAAGAAAATTTATAAACACAAGTATAAATGAAAAAAAAAATTCAAAATACTGTGTAACAAGTTACTGTGACTAAGTAATAGGTTACCAGAACTAAGTAACAGGTTACATGAGTGAGAAATGAGTTATCCAACAAAAATTGATTAGGGTAATCGATTACACTATATAGGTAACCGATTATACAACACGATAAACAATTGCCCAGTTGGACAGAGTAGTTGGGTAATCGATTACACATTTTGAGTAATCGATCACTGCCTGTGAAAATCAATTTCTCACTTGGACAGACTAGTTGGGTAATTGATTACATCGATTAAGTAATCGATTGATGAGAGCTGTTACAACATTTTTCAGATTCAAACTACACATCTTTCAACCCAAATGAAATGGTTTAATTCCAAACAATTCCTACCCTTTCGTAGAGGTATTTTTGTTGATTGTAAAGTCTATATAAAGGCATTGAAACTCATTTCATAATAACACAACAAAGATATAACACACTTACACAATCTATACTTTTCTAAAATACTTGTTCTACACAAGTGCAACTTGTTAATAACTTTCAGAGCTTGTTTTCTAAAGTTGCCTTAAGTGTTATTGCAAGTTATTCAAACCTTCTGATCATTATAACTAAAGTATACAAAGAGTTATGGGATTGCAAGAGTTTATAACTTGAAAATCTTGTAAAGACAATCCATTGCCATAGTTAAACGTTTTCTTCATTCAAAGTATTGAATTACTTTCTTTCACAAGGGTGTGATAAGAAAGGGGATAGAGTCACTTGGAAATCGTGTTTTCGAAAGAGTGATATAAGTATTAGAGAGTGAGAGTAAGGTACAATAAAATCTCGGGGTGAGAAATTTTAATGGCTACTCTTAATATCTACTGATGAAATCTCTTGTTATGCAAGAGTACTGGATGTAGCCTTCGATGGACAAGAAGGTGAACCAATATAAAATCTCTGTGTACTCTTTTTGCTTTATCTCTTTACATTTACTTGATTATTTTTCTGCATAACTTTTCCGCTACTATTAACTCTTGAAATTTGCAGAAAAATCTATCATAGTTTTAAACAACTAATTCACCCCTTCTCAATTGCCATCTCACTCTTACAATTGGCACCAGAGCTTTTTTTTGTGAGTAAATTATTCTCAAAACTGATCCTATTTCTAAGTTGGTCGCAAATTATTTCTAGGAGAAGGTTCCAACATCAATCGCCATCCAAGCTTTGTTGGAGAATGCTACAATTTCTAGAAGATCAGAATGAGAATCTTTATAGAGTCTCAAGATCTGGACATTTGGAATGCAATTGAGGAAGGACCCTATGAACCCTTCACAATTATCAACAGTGTGAGGGAAGTTAAGTCGAAATCCTCATGGAATTATGAAGACAAGAAGAAATTGCAGTATGATCTAAAAGCAAAAAATATCCTCACTTCTGCACTTAGTATTGATGAATTCTTTAGAGTATCAATCTACAAATGTGTTAAAGAAATTTGGGATACTCTAGAGACTACACATGAAAGAACTGAGGAATACAAAATGTTTCAGATGAAGCCTGAAGAGAAAATACTTGATTTTCAACAGAGATTTACTCACCTTATAAATCATCTTATTGCACTTGGAAAAACTTTATCAAATAGTGACTTGAACTGAAAGTTCTAAGATCACTCACCAGAACATGATAACCAAAAGTTACAGCCATTTTTGAAAAGAAAAGTTTATCAAAAATGTCTTTGGCTGCTTTGTTTGGTAAATTGCAGGAACATGAATTGGAACTCAGTCAGCTTGAACAACATGAAGAGCAAGAAAAGAAGAAGAAGATTATCTCCCTCAAAGCAAAGGTGGACACATATGATTCATCAGGAGATGAATCTAAAAAGGAAGCGATGGAAGATATGAGTTTGTTTGTAAAGAAGTTCAGTAAGTTCCTTAAAAGGAACAAAGACACTAAAATTGGACAAATGAAGAAATTTACTAAGAACAATGACACCTCCACTTCAAACCCAAACTTCACATGTTTTAAATGTGGTAAGTCTGGTCATATGAAAATGGATTGTCCAAATCTGAAAATGAATGCCATCAAGGGCAAGAATGAAATGAGGAATGGACGAAGAGCCTACATAGCTTGAGAAGATAATGCTACCAGTTCTACCTCTGAACCAAAAAATGAGGAACAAGCACAACTCTCACTAATGACATCTCATCACTCTAATGATGAAAGGGTAAATGAAACTAACATATTTTCTTCTTTTGAATTGCAACTTGCATTTAATGATTTACATGATGAATATGTCAAACTCACTAAGTTAGTTTTAAAACAAAAAACTGAGTTAGAAGTATTCAGAAATAGACCATCATCTTCTTCATGTCAAACCTGCATTACTCTTGAAAAGAAAGTTTCAACTTTAAGTCTTGAACTTAATAAAATAAATAAGAGTAGCAAAGGTTTGGACAACATAATCAAAGTTCAGAGACATTCTATAGACCGAAGAGGTCTTGGCTATTCTAATAGACAAGTTTCTAAGAAACAAAATGTCTCAACAAAGATAAACTTTAAAAAACAAAGTATCCATGCATTTAATAGTAATAACAACAAATCTAGGATACATAAGCTTCATCCCATATGTTTAGTTGCTAATAATAATAATGATGCATGGCTTTGGCATAGGAGAATTGCTCATATTCATATGGATCATTTTAATAAACTTATTAAGAAGGATTTTGTTGTTGGTTTACCCAAAATAAAGTTTGTTAAAGACAAACTATGTAGTGCTTGTCAAATGGGTAAACAAACAAAAACCTCTTTCAAACCTGAGCATATGGTTTCTTCCAATAAACCATTGCAGTTACTACACATGGACTTATTAGGCCCCTCAAGGACCAAAAGTTATGGTGGTAACTACTATGCTCTTGTTATAGTAGACGATTTTTCAAGATATACTTGGACTCTAATCCTAGTTCATAAGAATGAGGCATTCAACGCCTTTAGAAAATATGCTAAAAGAGTTAAAAATGAACAATCTTTGAAAATCGCTGCTATAAGAAGTGATCATGGGGGAGGATTTCAAAATGCTTCTTTTGAAGAATTCTGTGATGATCTAGGTATCAATCACAATTTGTCTGCTCCTAGAATACCACAACAAAATGGTGTTGTAGAGGGGAAGAATCGGTCCTTAGAAGAACTTATTCGTACAATGTTGAATGAAACTAATCTCCCAAAATATTTTTAGGCTGATGCAGTTAGTAGGGCATGTTATGTCTCAAACAGAGTTCTTATAAGACCAATTCTCAAGACAACCCTCTATGAACTCTTTAAAGGTAGAAAACTAAACATTTCTCATTTGCATGTATTTGGCTGTAAATGTTTTTTTTAAATAATGGTAAAGATAACTTAGACAAGTTTGATGCAAAAGCTGATGAAGGACTCTTCCTATGCTACTCTCTTACGAGTAAAGCTTATAGAATTTTCAATAAAAGAACCCTAGCCATGGAAGAATTTGTTCATGTATCTTTTGATGAAACCAATCCTATTATAAAGGGTGGGTTAACTCTTGATGAAGAGGACTTGCCAAGTTCCCCTTTAAAGGAGGATTCCTTTACCAAAACAACAACCAATACTGAGCACTTGAAAATGGATGATCCTCTATCTTCTCAAGAAGAGCATATTCATTCTGATTTATCCAAAGAATGGAGAGCTCATCAAGACCATCCTATTGACAACATCTTTGGCGACATAAGTAAGGGCGTCACTACTCGTTTAAAGCTAAATGATGCTTGTTTAAACATGGCTTTCGTTTCTCAAATAGAACCTCCCAAGATTGATGATGCAATTGAGGATGAACACTAGATTCTTGTTATGCAAGAAGATTTGAACCAGTTTGAGAGAAATGAAGTTTGAGAACTTGTTCCTAGACCAGAAAATAGGCATGTTATATGAACTCATTGGGTATTCCGTAATAAATTAGATGAAAATGAAATTATTGTTAGAAATAAAACCAGATTGGTAGCACAAGGATACAATCAGGAAGAAGGAATAGATTTTGCTGAAAGCTTTGCTCCTATTGCTAGACTTGAAGCTATTCGATTGCTACTTGCATATGGTTGCTCTTTAAATTTTCAGTTATATCAAATGGACGTAAAGAGTGCTTTTCTAAATGGTTATATACAACAAGAATTGTTTGTAGAACAACCTCCGGGTTTTGAAGACTACAAACATCCTTCTCATGTGTATAAACTAAAGAAAGCTCTCTATGGCTTAAAGCAAGCTCATCGTGCTTGGTACGATTGTCTAACAAAGTTTCTACTTAAAAAAGGTTTTACCAAAGTAAAGGTCGACACTACACTTTTTATTAAGAAAATATATCATCATACTCTTCTTGTTAAAATATATGTGGATGATATTATTCTTGATTCTACTAATGAGATTTTTTGTAGTGATTTTGGAAAAATGATGCAAGGGGAGTTTGAAATGTCTATGATGGGGAAGCTAAATTACTTCCTTGGATTACAAATCAAACAACTCAAGGATGGTATTTTTGCGAGTCAATCCAAATATTGTAGAGATTTGCTGAAAAGATTTGAAATGGATGACTACAAGCCAATTACAACTCCTATGGGTTCTTGTACATACATTGATACAGATGAAGCTGGAAAATGCAATGATATATCAAAGTATCGAGGTATGATTGGATCCCTACTTTATTAACATCTAGTTGACCTGATATAATGTTTAGTTTTTCTTTATGTGATCGGTATCAATCTAAACCAAAAGAGTCACATTTAGTTTTTGTAAAAAGAATCATTAAATATCTAAAAGGCACAACTGACGTTGGATTATGGTATCCAAAAGGAAGTGTATGTGATTTGGTTGCATATTCAGATTCCGATTTTGCTGGATGCAAAACTGAGAGAAAAGGTACAAGTGGTATTTTTCATATATTAGGAAATCCACTAGTCTCTTGGTCATGCAAGAAACAAGTCTGTGTTGTTCTAAGTACTGCTGAGGCAGAGTAGTTATTGTGCCAAAGTGTTATGGCTTAAACAACAATTACGAGACTATGGCTTAGACTTAGGATGCACTTCCGTAAAATGTGACAATACTAGTGCTATAAATCTCACAAAGAATCATGTAATGCATTCTAGAACCAAACACATAGATATACATCATCACTTCCTTAGGGACCATGTCCAAAAGAAAGATGTATCTGTAGAATTTGTTGATACTCATGACCAACTAGTAGATATATTCACTAAACCCTTGGCTAAAGAATCTTTCTATAAAATTAGATGTGAATTAGGCATACTTTATGAAGCTTACTTGTCTTAAATGCTTATTCATGATTATGTGATTGCTTCATTATGCTTATAATATGCCTATATGTGTTTAAAATTGCCTAAATCTTTTCAAAAACTTTAAAAAAATGAATATGTAATCTATTACATATGTTCAGTAACCGATTACCAGGCATCAGTATGCCTGAAAATTCAAAATTCTGGGTTCAACAACCGATTACTCTAGAGAGTAACCGATTACAACATTGAGCAGGAAGCTTTAGTAATTGATTACCCTCTTGTGTAATCGATTACCTATGGTGTATGTTTGAAATCTTCCTCCTCAAACCTTCATTTTCGTATTTTCCCTAGAGTTTCCCTAAAATCTTCATTTTTGATTTGATTTGTGTGATTTTTGAGTCGTTTCATATCATATTTTGAATTCTAAACACTTATGTTCCAAAGATTTCGTGTTTAGTGGCCCCAATTAAAAATTCCCAAATCTCTCAAATCTCAAAACCTAACTTTTCAAAAAACCGCAATCAATGGCTTCATCATCAATAGCTAAGAAGCAACATACGAGTGTGTCTCAAAGAAAGCAATGAGCTTCATCTTCTGAGGTTAACCCTTTGGATTGGGAATGTCTTCTTGCAAATGATGTTCAACATAAAACATTCTTAGAGCATTTTATTGGATTCTCCATCTTTGCTCCTAAGTATGGTAATATCAGTAACTTTGAGTTTGAATATTTTCATTTCCCTACTCTTCTAAGGCAATAAGATCTCTTTGATTTCTGTGAGGAATCAAAAGCCTACTATCCTGAACTTGTTAAAGTATTTTACTATAATTTGAACCTTAGGAAAAATCGTCTAACATCCTATTTAAAAGGAAAATAAATTGTTTTGGATACTAAGACCTTTAGTTCAATTTGCTGTAACATACCTTCTCAAGGAAGCATAAAAGATTTTGATCTTGCATGCGATTGGGATAATTATGATAGAAAAGAGTTATACTACTCTATGTGTAGAATTCTCTAAAAGGGAAATAGAAATGCGTAAGCAAATGGCTTTAGATGAAATTGTAAAGAGTAGAGATATCTTTGCTATAGGAAATCCAATCTCGAAGATCGTTTGCATCATTACTTTTTGAGCTATGCCATTCTTCCAAAATATTCAAATCATTCTCAAATAAATGACATGGAACTACAATTTATGTATGCTCTTAAGCATAACCTTTCAATCAATTGGGCTAACACAATAATGAGACATATGAGGTCTGTTCGAGAATCTCACAACCCTCTGCCTTATGTAGTCTTCATAACCAACATACTTGAGCCTTTTGGTATATCCACTGTTGGTGAATCCAAAGTCAGACTTGATGCATGCGATAGTAAGATCGATGTGGATGTGATCCACAAAATGGGCTTCTTTCGAGATCCCATTGATAGACTTTGTAAGCGTCAAAGTGATAGACAGGTTGCACCTGCTGATCCTAATGTGAATGCCTCTGATAACCCTCCTGAACACCAAACTTCTTAGCTACGTCTCAAATCAGATGGATGCTTTGGACATTCAGAATCAACAAGTCCAATTTGAGCTTCAACGTCTTTCTTATAAGATCAATAGCATAGACCTTGATAACGATAACACTGAACCTGAGTCTTAGAACTTCTGTTGTCTACGAATTCTCTTTGTAATGTTGCATGATTGTGAACATTTGATGTTTTTATCGTTTTGATTTTTTTGTGGTTATGTTTTGAACAAGGTTTGAAAATATTTTAATTTGCTGATATGCGATGTTGATTACTATTATGATTGTTATAAACATATTGTATGATATATATACTATGATGGACTCTTGGCTTTTATTCTTTTTGATGATGTCAAAGGGGGAGAAAAGTTGGAAGACAATGTATTTTCTGTTAAAATTATTTCAGGCACATAACTTCAAATGAAAGGGGCAACATACAAAATAAGGGGATCATACAAAATAGGGGGAGCATACTCAAGACAAATTAAGAATATCACAAAATATGCAACTCTTAGAAAACTACATTGTCAAGAGGATATTGGTTTGTTATCATATAAAAATGGAGATTGTGGACAAGATCTGGCTCCTAACCTTGACACAGTTTTGATGAAGACACCAACATCACATAAAAGAAGAAAATGAAGAATACTTATGAAGACAATGAAGACAAAGCTTCAAGAATTTAGAATCTAAGTCTTTAGGTACTTCTATCCTTATACTCTAAACAATATACTTTGTAGTAATGCTCAAAAGTATTTTAAAAGAAAATTGATATACATAAGTATAAATGAAAACAATTTTCCAAATACTGTGTAACAGGTTACTAGATCTAAGTAACAGGTTACTCTGACTAAGTAACAGGTTACCAGAACTAAGTAATAGGTTACATGAATGAGAAACGAGCTATCCAACAAAATTGATCAGGATAATTGATTACACCATATGGGTAACCAATTACACAACACAGTAAATAATTACCCAGTTGGATAAAGTTGTTGGGTAATCGATTACACCTTTTGAGTAATCAATTACTACCGTGAAAATCAATTTTCCAGTTGAACAGACTAGTTGGATAATCGAATACATACATTAAGTAATCAATTATCGAGAGTTGTTACACCAGTTTTCAGATTCAAACTACACAGCTTTCAACCCAAGCGAAATGGTTTCATTCCAAACAATTCCTACCTTTTCGTAGAGGTATTCTGGTTGATTGGAAAGTCTATAAAAAGACATTGAAACTCATTTCATAATAACACAACAAAGATATAACTCACTTACACAATCTATACTTTTCTGAAAACTTGTTCTACACTAGTGCAACTAGTTCAAAACTTTCAGAACTTGTTTTCTAAAGTTGCCTCAAGTATTATTGCAAGTTATTCAAACCTTTTGAGCATTAGAACTAAAGTATACAAAGAGTTATTGGATTGCAAGAGTTTATAACTTGAAAATCTTGTAAAGGCAATCCATTGCCATAGTTAAACGTTTTCTTCATTCAAAGTATTTAATTACTATTGTGATAAGAAAGGGGATATAGTCACTTGGAAAGGGTGTTTTCCAAAGAGTGATATAGGTATTAGAGAGTGAGTAAGGTACAAGGAAATCCCGGGATGAGTAATTGTAATTGCTACTCTTAATATCTAATGAAGAAATCTCTTGTACTGCAAGAGTACTAGACGTAGCCTTCGGTGGACAAGAAGTTGAACTAATATAAAATATATGTGTACTCTCTTCTCCTTTATCTCTTTACATTTACTTGATTATTTTTATGCATAACTTTTCCGCTGCTATTAACTCTTGAAATTTGCAGAAAAATCTATCATAGTTTTAAACAACTAATTCACCCCCTCTTAGTTGTCATCCCAGTCTTACATATCTGACTGTAAATTGACGCTCTATGCCTTCATCCTAAAAAATTTATCAAACTCGCTAGAGTAATTCTCTTTGCCACTATCACTTCTCCGTATTTTTATATGTTTTTCGCATTGCTTCTCGACAAAGACCTTGAACTTCTTGAATACTCCAAAGACTTCTCATTTTTCTTTTTTAAAGTAGACTCATGTCATTCTAGAGAAGTCGTCAATGAAAAAGACGAAGTACCTATTGTTATTGAGGGAATGCGTCCTCATTGGTCAACAAATGTTAGTATGGATAAGCTCTAACAAGTGTTTTGCTCTCCAAGCTTTCCCACTTGAAAATGGTAGGCTATGATGCTTCCCAAGTATATATCCTTCGCATGCTCCTTAGTTCTCATGGATGCAAAGAAGATCCCTCATCATTCTTTTTTGATATAATAGCTTTAAGGTTTGATTGTTAAGATGGAAAAATCTTTGATGTCATAGCCATGATTCATCAACACGAACTTCTTGGAAATGTAGTAGTGTATTTCCAAGTTATTGGAAAACTTATATTTTTTCTCCATTTTAACTAGGGCTATGTCAAGCTTTCTATTATTATCATATATATTGCATGTATCCCCTCAAAGTGGAATGAGTAGCCTTTCTCCATCATTTAACCAATATCCGAGAGATTTTCATTAAGGTTGGGAACTAGTAAGACATCTTTGTAAGTCACGTACCTGATTGTGTCTCTACAATTACAGTGCCCTTGCCTTTGGACTCCACCATGGTGCCATTACCCAATTGAACTTTCATTCTGATAGACTCATCAATGTCTCTGAAAATGCTCCCATCCTTAGCCATGTGGTTACTACAACCACTATCTTGGTATCAGTTTTCTTCTTTATCACGACTATAGACTTGGTTGGCATAGAAAAGTTGTTGGTCATGTTGACACTCTTAAGTAAAATTGGCATGATGATTATCTTTGTTGTGACAATTTTTCTCTAAATACCTATATCTTTTACATTATTAACATTGTATCTTTCCTCGATGCCAACAATATTTTCCTTAATGGCCTGACTTCTTATAGATACCTCATGAAGAATATTTGGTTTCGTTGTTTCTAGATAAATCTTCAGAAATCTCTTTGTTTCTAAAATGTTCTGCACTATAATTATTTCTTCTTTCATGTTCTTTATTTTGAGACCTTAGTCTGAGCTTCGATTGAAAGATATTTTATAGTGAACTTTCACCATGCCTACTCAATCTTTGCTCATATGTTTCTAGAGTGCTCATATGTTTCTAGAGTGCCCATCAGTTCTGTCACTGATAGAGTAGACAGATCCTTGCTTTGCTCAATTGTAGTAACTATTGAGTCTAATTTTTGGGATTAGAAATTAGAATTTTCTTAACAATTATTTTGTGAAGAATATTTTCCCATAGCTTTCATTTCATTGACTATTTCTTTTATTTTAGAATAATAGTATTTTACGGTCTCAAACTCTCTCATTTTAAGTAATTCAAACTCAAGCCTCAGAGTTTGAAGTTTAATGATGCTTACCTTGTCACTGCCAAAAAACTCATCCATTAGTGTATCACATACTTCTTTGGCACTTGTACCTCCCATTATTCTTGGAAAGATAGTCTCTACCATGGCTTGTTGTAAAACAAATAACGCATTTGCATCTTTTTGCATATTCTCCTTCAATTCATTTTTTCGAGTAGCGGTTAAAGTTGAAGTATTTTCTCGTGTAGTGAATCATTCTTCTAAAATGTCCCATAAATTTTGGCACCGAAAGAAAGCAGTCATTTTTGTGCTCCAAAAATCATAGTTTTATCAAGAGAAAATTAGGATGGGAATAGATGATGATTGAATAATGCTAGCCATAGATCAATAGATATAAAGATGGTTTAGTATGGACAAATTATTTTTTGATGTAGTTGAAAATAGATAGAGTAATATTCTATGCCCAATGTATGACAAAACATAACATTGATGTTGATAGTATTTAACAAAGGGAAGACTATGTTGGTAAAAATAGAAATGAAGACTTAGACAATAAATAAATTCAATTAGATTACAATCACCAATAGTTGCCTTTTGAAGCTACACATCAACACAAGTTTTAGAATAACTTAGAATGTTTTACTTCTTACTTGTATACTATACAAATGAAAAGTAGTAAATGACTATTTATAGGCTTCACACACCACAAAGGTGGTTTGTGACATATACATAGTTCTACTAATTATTATTTACTTAAGATTTTAGAATAGTCTAAGGTCAAAATTCTAGAGTGCTATCACCAACTTGTACTATCTATAGTTATGGATTTCTCTAGAAATTACATCACAATTCTCAATAAAATCAAGGGTAAACAAACAATTTATAAAAGGATGGTTGTTCAACATCAAAACTCTAAGGTAAAAGTAACATCATATGAAGGAGGTAATGGTTGAAATTGACAGTTCAGAGGCAAGTCAACTACCCAATAAAAGGGGAGTGGCTGAAAATGATATTCCAAGTGGTGGGAAGAAGGCAAAAAGAGTCGCAATGTGTGAATCAATGTCTATCATTGAGTTTCTTAAAGAAAAACGGGCAAGTTCATGAAGAGGAGGAAGTAGAAGATGAAAGTGAGGAAAAACTAAATAACATGGAACACCTACTACACGCCTACTGCAACTCTCATCTAACCTTCTGCTCTACGGCAAGCATAGACCTAGGTTGTGGCTATCAACCTACTATAGGCTATAAGTCAACTATACATAGAGTACGGTCTCACCAAACCACCCAACACGCATAAATCAATCTCTACAATGCCAAAGACAGACCATTAGGCTCAGATGGTCGGCCATGCCAACAACATCCAACAAGGAACTCTAAGTCTGCATCCACTATAAATAGGGGCTCCCCCCTCACCTAAGGGAGAGATTATATTCACGACTCATTCATATAGCTTTGGAGAGAGCTCATAGACCTTCGGGCGTTGGTCACCCCTCTCTCTGACTCTATTCTCTATTCTCTTAAGCATCATACTTTCTTATACCATGAATTATGGATTCCCTTTCTATCGTTGTTTACTGACTTGTTCGTCGGAACATCTTTTTAGATACTTCCCCCAACGAGCTCAAGGATACTCTAGGCTACTCAGGCCCTCGCCCAATGTAGGTGAATTCCCATGAAGAGCATCACATCAGGCCTTCCATCCCAGCGACCTCCAGTCCAGGATGCATCCTCCCGCAACCAAAGACCCAGAGGCAGGCCCTAGCCCAACTTACCCTCATCTGACAGAGCAGGAGAACAGTGAAGAAGTTATCCTGGGAAGTGATGGAGAGCCAATCAGACCCAATAATAACAATGTATATGACTTGAGTTTATTATATTCATGGGCACCGTATTGAGGAACACTAACTTTTGTCACTTGATTTATACCAACTTTAAAACATTGATTAAAAATTACAAAGAATTTATGTGGGAATATGTAAATGTATGGAAAATATACTTATATTTCATTGCATGCTTGGAAATTTATTACATGTTAAGGATTGTAAATTTACCTTCTCGTATAGCATAAATACAATATCCCTAAGAAGGAAGAAAAAGCAGGTTTGTCTCGCATAAATGATGCATGTTGACAGTATAAGAGCAAAATCAAGAAGAATCATTTTTTGAAACACCAGCCGCAGATACCATACCCCAAGCTCATTTCAGGTAATTGATGTCTTATTGGAGTATTGACATTTTTCAAGTACGAAAATTATATATATGACTTATTAATTTCAAATTTTTATCCAATTATTATCTAACATCATATATATTGTGTTTGTGTAACGTTGCACTAAATTTTGCTAGAATTCGCGCAAAATAAGTAATTTATATATACATATATATATATATATATATATGTTTGGATATGTTATTATCTATATATACAAGAGAAATCTTCTAATTAGGATTAATTTCGTAATATTAAATTTCTTATTAATTAATATATTGTGCAATAAAGAAAAATTCAGAGGATGTCAACCCAACTGTTTCATTGAGACTCACGATGAAATGAAAAAAAAGTGGATGAAGAAACACAAATTGTTATTGTAAGTTTATAGTTGCTCATGATGTATGTGTAATTAAATTCAAAATGTTATATTTCATATTAATTATTTTTATTAGCATAAGCTTCAAGGTTCAAATCAAGAATCAAGTGAATGTTGGACAAACATTTCGATTGTTGTTTGGCAAAGAAAGACGTGATAGAGTTTGTTGCTATAGAAGAACTGCCACAATGAAAAGAAATGAAGAAATTATTATACTTAAGAAGGAACATGAAAATGAGGTGAATACAGAGAAACAAAAATTTCAAGGAATGGAAGTGACTTTAAAATGGTTATTTAAGCATAACAATCCAGATTTGGACAATGAAGCTTTGGATGCTATCATGTCAAATTATGTATATCCAATGAGAATAGTGTAGCACTACGTTCTAAATGCATTAATATGCTATTATGTTTTGTTGTTGTTAATAAGATATTTTTGTCAATAGGGCTTAACAAGATTAACTACAGCAAGAGCCATATGTTTCCGCGTCTTATTGTTAAATGCATTAAAATGTTGAGTGCACAAAATGTTGGGTTGAGCGTGGGACGGGTTGGGACGGGTTAAGTATATATCTCACATGTCCTTAAATATTGACCGGATCAATTTTTGAACTCGAACCTGTCCCTAATTGGGATGAGACGTGTGAGGGGCGAGTACAAAATAAGACGGGTCAAGATAGGGACGGGCCCAAGTTAGAAAATGACAAACGTAGATTTTTTCTCAAATCTTAAGCATACACAACCAAAATTATCACAATTTGTGTATAAACTCAACTAAAATTCATATATATCTCACATATATCAGTATATAAACTACAAATCGTAAATTGTATCATTCAGAACAATTTAAACTGCCAAATGTCAACATAACCTGAAGTGTTCTTGTGAATGATAAAAAACACATGAAAACTAAAATAACAACATGTCACTACTCAAAAGTTCACACAAAAATAACTATTATAAATTAATGATTAATTTTTGTTTAAATAAATTTTTACTACATAAAATAATGATTAACCACCTAGGCGCCTAGTAAACCAAGATGGTCGATTTGTCACATGAATTATAAATAAAAGGCACCACTTATTTTGAAACTTATGTTTTAAATTTTGTATTATGCGAAAGTAAAAGTTTAGAATCTATGGAGTTACCTACCAAGGAAAAGGACTAGGGTCTATTATGGATTGGATGATGCCTTGAAAATAATGGAAAAACTATGAAGAAGACGGGTTGAATGCTATTGGACATTGGTAATTAGAGACAATAGCATAAGTATAAGCAACTTCAAATAGGAAAAACAAACAATGGAAAAGAAAAAATAACTAAGTCTTAATCGCCACAATGTCCTTCACTCTCATGGCAACAGTCCCTCACTATCCAGGAGAATTAAACAATGAAAAATATGGTAAGGAATAAAGATCATATGATAAGTGGTGCGGATATGTTATGTAGGCTTGTAGGTATTTGAGTTATGTGGACTGAACATAATGAGTATGGATAATTACTTATTCAACTATTCTTGATATATAACTGTAAGGGCCAGACCGGGAGACCCGGACATGAACCCGAACCCATCCTTTATTAACGGTGGGTCTATCCCTTTTAATCAAGTATGTCCTTTTTATTTATTTCAATGAGTCAGACCCATCCCTAAATCATCGGGAGGAGACGGGTCTACAGGTCGGGCTGAGTCTTGCTCACTCCTAACAAAATGATTAGGAATGATGTCATGAGACTTGAGACTATCATGGTCTACAACTTCAATGTTAAATGATTAGTATATTGAGTGTACAGAATACATTGACAAGAATGTTAAATGTACACAATGCATTAATATGTTTCCCTTTGTTTGGATGAATTGAATTCCACTATATGTTAACTGGAGACTTATGTTCAGTTTTTCGTTACAATAGGTGATCATTTGTGTCATCTTTTTATGATTGGTTAAGAATATCAATTTCTGCATTTTTTGCTTATTACCTAAAGAGAATTTTAAAATTGTATTTCTTGTGGGTAGGAGAGGGAGAGGAAGAATGATATATAAAGTCTTATATTTTTAATGTGATGTAATTAATCATTTAGAATATCCATATAAATCTGAAGACTGTTTGGATTAATTTATATATGATTAATTTAGTGTTCTTTAGACTTCAGTAATTATTTTAGATTAATTTATGTATAAAATATTGTAGTCTAAATTAATAAAAGAAAATCCACCGAAGAAAATGTACTGAAAACTATTCACATAGATATAAAAAACATGAATTATATAGCTACATGGTCTAAATTTGGTATTTGAAAACAATGGCTTAAAAGTTGAATGTAAATATTTTTCCTAAAAATATAATATGTTAAGAATTGTCGTCTAAACGTGATTCGAAAAATGTGGCTTATAACTTCTCTATCAAACTGTAGCCTAAGCATCAAACAACAACAAATTTATCTCATTTAGTGCACCTTAACTGAAATATTATAATTTTGATACACCTTTTAAATTAATTATTAAACTAGTATAGTTTTTAGAGAATCGGTATTGTAGATGACGATTTTAATGGAACTCGACAATGGGATTGCCGAGTTTCATTTTTTTTTCTCTCCCGAAGCATAACTCATCAAAGTGCCAACTTTAGATTATATTTATTTTTTTATTAAAGTTACAAATTCCATTGTAGATTTCCATTTTATCATTTGCTTGCTCAAATTTTTCATTTGTTGCTTGAAAGATTAAAAAACTATATTTTGTTTGAACTCAAATGTAAATTTTAGAATTTCTTCTTTGTTCTCTTTATAATATTATATTATTATAATAACATCTTTTGAGTTTTAGTGAAATTATATAAATTATTTATCTTTTTAAACATACACAAATCACTTCTAATTATATACATATGTTACATTGGCACTAGTTATCCATGTAGAAGAGATCAGTGTAATTTCATAAACAAAAAATAAAATGGTGATGAGTGTAATTAAGTCAAACAAAATGTGGTATATTATGAAAATAGATCCAAATAGTATAAAAGTCAATGCTTATTCATTATGTTGAATAAGATCCAGATTTTACTAGAGTGACTCCTACTCTTGAACTCTATCTCCGACATCAAACCACACACAACTTTTTCAAAGGTGTATTTTGGAAAGCTCGTACATTAAAAGTCATGCACGTCTATCCTAGTATAGTGAATGCTCTAGAATTTTATGACCCTAGATTTCGTAGGAACCACCCCCACTACCACATTCACATTGGTGAGTATATCAAGAGTACTTTTGTAGTCTAGATACTCCACTCCAATTGAAGTATAGATCTCCTTAAGAGTTTAACTAATCCTTACATCTACTACATGAATCATGCTTCTCATAATTTTATAGCATTTTTATTCTCATATTATTTCATAAATTGTTATTACTCATTGAACCTATTTCTTGGGATCTCCAGTCAGGTAGGTTGGGTTACCATCATGAGTGATCTTCGTTCTAAGGGCAATAGTCACATACTCTTAGAAGTATTATGAATTTTCTCTCTAGCTAATCCTTTCATCGAAGGTTTTGCTATGTTATTCTCAGTGCACGCATAATCCATTCTAACAGCTCCTGTAGAAAGTAACTCTCTAATAGTGTTTACGATATATTTGTTATTTCTTACCATTATAAAAACGATTCTCAATATTTGCAATAGTCGTGGTACTATCGCAATTGATCAACACAAATGATATCATGTTTTCCCAAAGAGGAATCTCTGCAAGCAAGCTTCTCAACCAACTTGCTTTTTTACTAGTTGTTGCTAGTGCTATCATCTTAGGTTCTATAGTGGATTGAGCCAAAATAGTCTATTTCTTTGACTTCCAAGAAACAGCCCCCCAACTATGCTAAATATATAGCCATTGGTTTCCTTGGAATCATTTGAAAGAGTGTTTCAATCAACATCGTTGAATCCTTTTAGGATAGCTGGAATCTTTTGGTAGTATAATCCAAGGTTTATTGTTTTCTTAAAGCACCTCGTTACCCTTTCTATAGCATGTCAATGCTCCATACTAGGTCTACTTGAAAACCTGTATAATAATCTTACAAGATAGACCATGTCGGGTCTAGTGCAATTAGTGACATACTAAAGACTGTTAATGATATTAGTATACTCAGTTTGTCTTACACCTTCACTAGTGTTCCTAAAAAGTTTTACACTTGGATCATATAGTGTGCTACTAGATTTACAATCAAAGTATTTATATTTCTTTAATATCTTCTCCATATAGTATGATTTATCTTGTTGGAAACAAGCAAGCAATCAAATAGTAAAAGAGTATAGAGAAAAGAGAATAACACAAGGATTTGGTAACGAGGTTTGACCAATTGTGGCTACGTCCCTAGGAGCGTTTAGAGGCTACCACTATGTATTATTAGAGAATTATGATTAGTGTTTGACTATTCTTCTCCTTATTACATTAGGTTTTCATAACATAAATATATAGCCCTCTACCCCAACCTCTTTACATCAGTCCAAGCCCATAACTTGTATTGTTGTTATCTAGGTATATGAGTCATTGCACCAGCTTCCATGCACTCTGCTTCGGTTGTGGACATAGCAACAACAAACTGAATTGATGATCTCCACATAATTGGTTCACTTGCAAGGGTGAAGATAAACCCCGTTGTGTGAAAGTGCGCATGTCAAGATAGCACTTTGGAAAGCTCTCTCTATGTGTTTAGTTTTGATGAGGACAACTTGTGATTATGAAAGTTTGAAGATCATCAACAAATCAGCATGCTTAAGTCTCTAGATTGGTATTAGACTTAGACTAATAGTTAGTTTAGGTTGAGTCTAAGGCTTAGGTAAACTCTATACATGTCTCATATGCATAAAACTTTAAATCATTTTAAGTTTTGAGATATGTCATATATAATATGTTCATGCATCATATAAATACATGTAATCTGTGCATCCTAGGCATAAACTTAGTGTTGAACATGTATAAATTAAGTGCATAACGTATTTGAGTTTTATAATTTGAAAATTCACTTAGAAATATGTTGTTAATCGATTAAGGCATGATTTAATCGATTAACATAAGTTTTTGAAAAGTTGTTGAAACTGAAAACTTGGAAAAACAGAATCAGTTACGTTTTTGAAACACGTTAATCAATTAACCAAGGTCTTAATCAATTAACTGAGCTGCTGAAGTGATTCTTTATAAACTGCGTTTTCAGAACTGAAGTCATAACTTGCATGTTGTATTTTTTAGAGAGTTAGAGCATATTTCGTGTTTAGTGTTGCATCTATATGGCATTGCATTTGTGAGATTAGAAAAGAGAGAATTCTATGCTTTAGGATTGAGAGGCATTTCATGTTTAATTTCTCACTATTTCATCTCACATGTTCATACATTCATTGATGTTTTTGTGAAGATTGTGCATTCTGTAAAAACTGTTTTCAAATAATACATTGTCATTTTATATGAGACTTGTATTAGAGTTTTAGAGTGAGATCTTAATTGTCTGTTTTGAGCATCATAATTGCTTAAGTTTACTCTATGTTTTTGCTGTGAAAAGTGTTGTAACATTGGGAATCTCAAGGTGTCTTACCACCAACGAGATTGTGTTGTATCTTCGATAGCTTAGTGTTCTTGATAGGAAGAATAGGTTCTTGGCTGGGGCTACACCGCAAGAAAGGTTTTCTTGAGCGGTAGGAAGGGAGTCAAACCAAGGGATA